>NW_008582121.1:0-11924 GCF_000691845.1 Merops nubicus
CTGCTGGCAGGATAAAAGAGCAGCTCTTTTATTCACTTTGGATTTGCTGCCTCACGCTCTGGTTGGGTTTTACCTTGGGACACACAGCAAATCCCTAATCCACCTTCTCTGCCTATTTATGCCTCTGCAAAGCCTCAGTTTATCCTTTGCTTGCTGCTTTCCCAAGCAGCAGAATGATTTCATTTAGTCTCTCCCTGCAGAGAGGCCAACCAGCACCTGAAACCATCCCTGTCTTCTGCCCCACTGGTTCCACTCAAACAGCCCCAGCTTCCTTTCAATCAAGCACCAAAAAAGAAAGAAAGGCTTTTTTTTTTTCCCCCTCAAGTGCATAAATCCAGCCAAGCAAACGAGGCTGCTTTCATTTGCAGAACTCCCCCTTCTGTGGTGAGGTTTCTAGACCCTGAAACCAAAGCAGCCTGCAGTTCTCCATGGGGCCAGACACCTTGGCACAGTCGTGGAATTTCTGTGATACCCTCGACTGTTTCCAGAGGAGGCATCTGGATGCCCCTCAGAGGGCTTCACTGAGCTCCATTTCATAGCTGAAATGAGGGAGGAGCAGTGATTCAGCAGCTTGGCTTGTTAACCCACCCCAGCAGACTTCAAATAGTTCTGAAATGTGGGGGTTTTTTATAACAATAAAAGGCTTCTAGCAAAAATAGCTCTACCTCCAAGCAAGGATTAACAGCTCATCTCCTCACTGACCATCCTGGTGCACAGAGGGGGATAATGGGGCTGACATGTGCCCACAAAGAACAAACTGCTCTTTATCCAGCATCCTGCCTGCAGGCATTATTCATCAGCTGTCAGCAGACACAGGCCCCCTCTGGAAAGGAAAAAACCACCCCCCTCCCCAGGGTTTGTTCCCTCCCCAGGGTTTGTCCCCTCCTCTGGAGAGGAAAACCACCCCCTCCCCAGGGTTTGTTCCCTCCCCAGGGTTTGTCCCCTCCTCTGGAGAGGAAAACCACCCCCTCCCCAGGGTTTGTTCCCTCCCCAGGGTTTGTCCCCTCCTCTGGAGAGGAAAACCACCCCCTCCCCAGGGTTTGTTCCCTCCCCAGGGTTTGTCCCCTCCTCTGGAGAGGAAAACCACCCCCTCCCCAGGGTTTGTTCCCTCCCCAGGGTTTGTCCCCTCCTCTGGAGAGGAAAACCACCCCCTCCCCAGGGTTTGTTCCCTCCCCAGGGTTTGTCCCCTCCTCTGGAGAGGAAAACCACCCCCTCCCCAGGGTTTGTTAGAAGCCCTGAGGTCTTTGCTGGAGTGGAGAATAGAAAGCATAAAAATTTGAGCTAAAGAAAGGGAAAAAGCAGAGCCCAGTGGATTTCAAAGCATTGTTTGTGTCACCATTCAGCAAAGGCACTGTGGCACCACTAAACGTGGCCACGCTCCAGAGATACACAGACTCATCACCCATGCCTTCCTTTGGTCCTTTTTTCACCCCAAATATTCTTCTTTCTTCCTCATACTTGGGTTGCAACACCCACACTTGGCTTTGGAGGAACAAATAACACCACAAAGGCTCCAGTGCTGGTCTGCAGAGAGCAGGGGCAGCTCTGCAGGGGGCTGGGGGGTCCATCTCCTCCTGGTCTGCACCAGGGCAGGGATTGTCCTCCTGGACTGGGCACTGGGGAGGCCACACCTCAAATCCTGGGGTCAGTTTTGGGCCCCTCACTCCCAGAAGGACCTTGAGGGGCTGGAGAGTGGCCAGAGAAGGGCAACGGAGCTGCTGGGGAAGGGTCTAGAGGCCAAGTGTGGGGAGGAGCAGCTGAGGGAGCTGGGGGTGCTGAGCCTGGAGCAAAGGAGGCTCAGGGGAGACCTTCTGGCTCTGCACAGCTCCTGACAGGAGCCTGGAGCAAGAACTCCCAAGAACAAGGGACAGGACAGAGGAAAAAGCCTCAAGTTGCCCCAGGGGAGGTTGAGGTTGGAGCTGAGGAACAGACTCCTCTGAGGCTGAGAGAAGAAGGACTGATTTCTATGCCTCACTCAGTACTGTGGTGCAACACAGGTCAGTGGTGCTCAGGAGCTGCAGGATGCACACCCTCAGTGAGAGGGTTTAGCTGGATTAGGGTTTTTTTAACCCTGAATCCTGAGGAACTGTTGGTTCCCTCCCCATAGTGGAGACAGGATGTTTTATCCCAAATAATTTGCTGCTGTAAGCTCCGTGCAGGATCCAGTGAGCTGAAGGATCAGTTCACAGCCCTTTGCTGTTCACAGGATGTATCTCTGCTGCTCAGACTGATCTTCATCCTGAACACACAGAATTCTAAGCTTTAATTACACAGCAACAATAAATCCTGCAAAGTTGTCACAAACATCATTAACCAGCTCATTTGCTTCACAGGATTTCTCATCAGAAGAGTTCTGTGGCTCTGGAGAAAGAAAGTGTTGCTCTCCAACACCAAAAGCATCAGAACTCATGGTAACTTTTGTCCTAATTAGACTTTTTTTCAGCATTTCTGCTACAGATGTTGTCCAGAGGCACCAGCCCACACTGACCTCGCTGCTGGTCGTCTCAGGGCTGAAAGCCTCCAGAGATACAGGCAGCTGTGGAGTGAGGGAACCACCTGAGCACCAGGTTTTTAACAAAAACACCATTTAGGATGGGTGTGAAGCCTGCTAGCTAGTGCTGGTTGCCATTTCTGAGAGCAAAGACCTGAAAGGAGGCATCTCCTCCAAAAAAAAACCCACAAACTCTCATGAACTTCCTTCCCAGATCCCCAAGAAACCCCCCCACAGGTAAATGATGCAAGCTGAAGTTACAGAGCTCACACTGACCACCCTGATTTATTCCACTGCACTCACAGCTACTGCTAGATTGGGGTAAAAACTCAAAAAATCTAATCAAATATCAGATCAGCTCAAAATCATAACTGTTCTTCTCAGCAAATCAGCTGTAATAGAAAGTTAAGCAACCACAGATCCTTCCAACCACTTTCAAGGGGCTAAAACCATCCAAGACAAACCAGAGACTGAAGCAAAGGGAAAGCCCTGATATTAGGGAATCACTGAACTGCTGGAAAAAAAGCCTTTCAGTGGCTTTCAGTGGTGTTGGGAAGCCTCCAATGTCAATCTCAACCCCTGTGAAAGCTCCCTGAAAAGTCTCACTGGTTCCTGAAAGCCCTGAAAGAAGAAACTGTAAATTTATCAGCCCCAATTTCACTATTTCAGAGCAGTTTTGCTCCATCAGCAACTGCCCTTTTCTCCTCCATGCTGCCCCACAGGGTTTGGAATCTCTCCAGAGAAAGAAGCTCAGGCACCCTCACCCCAAAGAAGTTTCTCCTCCTGCTCAGGTGGCACCTCCTGGGTTCCAGTTGGTGCCCGTTGCCCCTTGTCCTGTCCCTGGGCACCACTGAGCAGAGTCTGGCCCCAGCCTCTTGCCCCCCGGGGCCCTTTAGCTCTTGCTCAGCACTGCTCAGATCCCCTCTGAGGCTTCTCTTCTCCAGCTCAGCAGCCCCAGGGCTCTCAGCCTGGCCTGGCACAGAGATGCTCCAGCCCCTCAGCAGCTCTGGAGCCCCTCAGCTGTAACTGTAGGTGGACAGTGAAGCCACCAGAGGAAAGAGCAGGGATGAACTTTCCTTGGGGAAGGCTCTCACCAGGGAGAGCACCAAAACTCCAGTAGAAAGGGAAATTAAGGAGATATGAAGGTGAGAGTGAAAAGGCTGCATCTGCCTCTGACTCTTTTTGTTTCTACTAACCCACAGCTTCCAGATCATTTCTTGTACTTTGAGGTTCCACATTTGCACTGCCCCTTGTCCCAATAAGAGTGATATGATCATCAATGAGCAGCACACCAGCCACAACCCTCCCTCCAACCTTAAACCCCCTGCCAAGGATCCAAGGTGCCCAATCACTGGTGGAACAAAGAGGTTCTAAGCTCACTCACAGCACTGGATGCAGAGGAGACAGGGGTGAAGTGACCCAGGAGATCAATCCCACTCCAACTGGGTGGCCAAAGGGTGAGGCCATTGGTTCCTTCCTCTGCTCCTGGCTGTGCTGGTGTCCCACCAGCACAGGAGGCAGCTGGGAGCTCTTCCAGGAGCTGGACATCCTTCATAGTATCTTCACTACACAGGTAAGCTCCCCCCAGACCACTGCCAGCTTTTGTGCTCTTAACTTGGAGGACTGCTGATGCTAAAGGAGGGGCAGCTGGTGGGGATCTCCTCATTGGTTCCCACCCAAGGCTGGCCAGACCCTGGGTGAAAACCAGTCAGGAGGGGCTTCCCTGCCTTGCTGTGGACATCACCCACATGTCAACCCTCATCCAGGGCTGGGGGTTTAAACCCCAGCACTTCACACACACAGAGATAAAACCAAAGATGCAAAAAGCCTAAAACATGGAATTGTTTCAGTTGGAAATACCTTCAAGATGATCAAGTCCAACCATCCCCATCCCTGCCAGGTCCCCACTGCCCCGTGTCCCTCACCCCACATCTCCACAGCTTGGAAACCCCTCCAGGAGTGGGGACTCCACCACTGCCCTGGGCAGCCTGGCACAGCCCTGGGCAACCCTCCAGGGAAAGAAATTGTTCCTCAGGGCCAACCTCAACCTCCCCTGGGGCAACTTGAGGCCGTTCCCTCTTGTCCTGTCCCTTGGGAGAAGAGCCCGACCCCCCCCCGGCTCCAGGCTCCTGTCAGGAGCTGTGCAGAGCCAGAAGGTCTCCCCTGAGCCTCCTTTGCTCCAGGCTCAGCACCCCCAGCTCCCTCAGCTGCTCCTCCCCACACTTGGCCTCTAGACCCTTCCCCAGCAGCTTCGTTGCCCTTCTCTGGCCACACAAGACACAAGAACTGGCAATTTCTAACCCGGGTACCTCTCACAGAAACCCAGAACAAGGTTTCAAGATCAGCAAAGAACAGCAGCAAAGTTCAACCTACTTGTTTGTCACAGGAAAAAAAAAATCCTGGAGAAAAATCTGAGAGAAGAAGGAGGTGCCATGGCAAGGCCCTGCTTGGCTGGGCACTCTGGTGCCAGACAGGACAGCAGCCACACTGACCTCTGCCTTGTCCTGGTGGTCACCACAGCCCTGTCCAGGGCAGCAGCTCCACGGAGGTGCCATGAGCCATGCTGGGCAGCTGGACAGGCCCTGGCCTTTGGAGGAGAGGAGGGGATGCCCATGTACCCCCCACTCACCTCCCACCTCCCTGGCTGTGGTCTGTCAGTGTCTGCTGGGCTGCACGTGGCAAGAGAGGAGCTGAAAATCATGCTCAGTGAGCTAGAAGCCAGGGAAGATGGGTTAGTGCATCCACAGTCATCCAAATGCAAACAAATCACTGGACTGGAGCCAAGTGCTAAGCAAGCAAAAGCCCGTGGAGAGCAAACAGACCCAGGACTGGCCACATTTTGGGCCACATTTCAGAAGTTCCTGCTGTTCAGCAAGAGAATCCCTCACCCAGGGGTGCTTGAGGTGCTCCTGCTGCTCTCCTGCCCTCCACGGGCACCCCACAACGATGACTTTTGGTCAGAACCTTTTGTCCTGCTGTGATGGTGGGACCTAACCCATGCTTGTTGTCCCACCAGCCCCTAAAGCCCTTGCTGGACCAGTCTGTGTGTCTAAGTTGATGCCATCTCCTCCTCCATAGCAGTGGGAGTTCTTTATTTTGAGAAATTCACCATCAGGAGGGAAATCAGAAACTATTTCAGCAGAGTAACAACAGTCAGATGAAGAGTGACAGTCAAAGCAGGAGGAAGCAGACAGGAATTGCATGGAATGAAGGGAAGAGGCACTTCATTTGCTTTTCAAACCTCATCTTGAGCACCCAGCTCAAGGGGTTTGCTGCTGTATCAGCTGAGTGAAACATTTTTGGGAGGTTTGATGCCTTAGATCCTGCCGTGGGAAACCTACAGAGAAGAAACCTCTTTAACTAGCCCAGAAGATGTTCTTCCAGGGAAAGAAAAAGGAAAGGAGCCTCTCTGTGAAGAGCCACAGCCTTGTGAACAAGCCTTCAGTGGCTTTCTTAAGAGGTCTCCTTTCACCTTGAAAACTTCATGCTCCCCCCTGGCAAGGGGCAAATCTGTTTACAGACAGAAATGGGTATTTGCAAGGTTTTTTACTACTAATTATTGCTCTGTTCCACTTAGGGAATGGCTTTCTACAGGAAAAAAAAACCCAGTTGTGATCAAATATTTCCTCACTGCAAATAAATCAGCTAAATCTGAGCTGGCTGTAAACACTGATATGGCTTTTTAACAAATATTGTGCTTTATTTGAAAATGAAATGCAAGGAAGCAACTTTCCTCACCCAAAATTATCACAGTGCCTCTTCCCTTGGAAGAAAAGCTACAAGAAGTGTTACCTTGTCAAAAAAAACACCTCCCTGTCTAAGCCTGTTGACTTATTACCAAGCAGACACTGTGATCTAAGTGTTTTTATGGGTAGTTTAAATATGCTGAGTTGTGGAGGCTCTGCTGGGTCCTGGGCTGTCCTGTCACAAGTGCCTGCAGCTCATGGTTTACACAAAAATGGGAAGGAAATGGGAAGATGGCCAGGGGCTGGTGGTACCTTCTGAAGTTTAGACTTAAGTTGGGTCATTTCTAGACTTGCACTCTGAGCAAATCACTATAAAATAATGAGTAAAGACCCAAAGATGCTCCTGTGATCCTTCATGATGGCTTTTTTTGTTCATTTCCAAAGTCATCCAGCACAGGATAGTTCCTCAGGCCACCTACACTGAACAGGGGAGTGAATGAAGCAAGAGAGAGAGAAAAATCCAGTGAAAGCCCTGGGCTGACAACTGTGTGCCACGTATTTGAGTAGTGACTGGCAGCACACAGGTCCATTTATCCCAGAATCATGGAATGCTTTGGGTGGGAAGGGACCTTCCAAGGGCATCCCTGCAGAGACAGGGACATCTGCAGCTAGAGCAGGGTGCTCAGAGCTTCATCCAACCTCCCCTGGGATGGTGCCAGGGATGGGGCAGTGACCACCTCTCTGGGCAGCCTGGGCCAGGGGCTCAGCACCCTCTGTGTCAAAATACCTTCTATTTAATCTCAACCTCCCCTCTTTGAGTTTTAAACCCATCCCCCCTTGTCCTGTCCCAACAGACCCTGCTCAAAAGCCTGTCCCCAGCTTTCTGACAGGTCCCTTGAAATGCTAAAAGACTACAATATACCTCTAAAGAAAAACCCAACAAAGACTGGGAAGGCTACAGTGGCAAAAATTAATCCATGAAGACAGAAGAGGGTCAGGAGATGTGCTGTCAACAAAACCACACTTGTAAAATGCCAAAAAAAATAGAAAGCCAGTAGTCAAAGAGGATCAGCTCTGAGGCACAAGGAGCTGGTGAGCAGTGAGGGTGTCCCAGCCCAGGAGCCAGCAGGGTTCTGCCAGCCAAATCCTCCACACCCCACTGTCACCACGGGCTCCCCAAACCCCCTGCCAGCTGTTTGCAGCACAGCACCAAGCCTGCATGGAGGGGCTCCAGCAATCTGTGTATTCCTCCAGAGAGGCTCTGAGGGGGTGTCTCACAGCCCTGCATGGCTGCAGCACAGGAGGAGCCTCAGCTGGGCAAAGCCTGAGCTCAAGGAATGGCTCTGTTAACATCACCACTAGGGCAGCACAGAGTATAGAGCCTCAAGACCAAAAGACTCCAAATTTCAACTCCAAATTCCAACCCCTCAGCTCCACAAACCACACTAATGAGTAACTAATGATGAGAGGCATTACTGGAGCTCCCTCAAAAGAACCTCCCTCCTCCCCCATCTCAGAGCAAACCTTCCCAACACCAGGGCAGAACTAGTGGTGCCCAGGGGACTGTCCCACAGTCCTTTCTGCAGCATGAAGGAGCTACATGGCTTGGGCTCAAAAGATTTTGGACCAGCAATAAGGAAAAATAAAGCACCAAGGTTGAAAACCAAATTCAAATTAATTTAGGTATTCTTTGTTTCATCAGAAGGTTCCTATTTCTCTCCTTCCAAGAAGCAGTAACATCTCCAAGCATTAACAAGCCTCATGCCACTCCTCTGTGTCTCTAAAATAGTGTTCTTGGCATTTTTAATTTAGATATTCTTTGTTTCATCAGAAGGTGCCTATTTCTCTCCTTCCAAGAAGCATCTCCAAGCATTAACAAGCCTCATGCCACTCCTCTGTGTCTCTAAAATAGTGTTCTTGGCATTTAAGAGGAGGACACACGTGGGCTGAGGCTCAGGCAAAGCCACTCTGCACGTGGGGATGAACTTCTGACACAGCCAGGCTGCTCAGAGCCCCATCCAGCCTGGCCTTGAACACCTCCAGGGATGGAGCATCCACAGCTCCCCTGGGCAACCTGGGCCAGGGTCTCACCACCCTCACAGGGAAGAACTTCTGGATATCTAACCCCAAGCCAGCCTTGTGCAGACCTGAATGGTGCTCCCTGGATCACAGTCAAGGCCACCACACACAGGCTGCCTTTCCTTCAGGGAAAAAC
Organism: Merops nubicus; assembly: GCF_000691845.1. Classification (NCBI taxonomy): domain Eukaryota; kingdom Metazoa; phylum Chordata; class Aves; order Coraciiformes; family Meropidae; genus Merops; species Merops nubicus. The sequence continues at coordinate 8,393 of NW_008582121.1, forward strand.
AAAACAACACTAAAATCTAATCCCACTTGCACCTACTTGATGGCCTCATTCAGTGCTCCCAAGCTCACCAGGCAGACACTGGGGCTTCTTCCCCCCTTTCTTTATTTTGCTTTGGGCTGGAAGGGACCTTTAAAGTTCATCTTTGTCTCCCTTTCCTAAGTTTCATGAATCTAAAACTAGTGAAGCCAACCCCTGAAAATTATCATAGCTCTCTCAAAGCTGTGGATGTCTCAGCACTAGAAGAAGACCTTTCTTTCAACATCTGAAGAAGGATGGCTGTGTGCTGAGGAATCCACAAACTGAAGGCTCTGATGCCTCTTTGGGCCACAGCATCAGCATGGAGCTGGCAGCCTGGCAGCAGCCAACACGCCCAGAGGCAGCCTGGGGCCATCCAGCTCGATCTGAGCCCAGCCTAAAATTAAGAATTCCAGATCACCTGATGGTGGCATTTATCTGCTTACACAGCCTCAAGAAGCTGTTTCTGCTGTCCCCTTTGTGAAAACTTAGCAAGAGGGTTTTTTTCCTTCTTTTTCCATGTTTATGGTGCAACAATTCTGCCTAGGAAAGCAGGAGGAAGCTACAAATGCAGAGCTGGAAGCTCCAAACTGTCACCAAATGCCTGATATTTTCCCTTGCTGTAGGTCTCCTTGGTGTAATAAGCCACATTGGCAATTACACTTTCAGTCTGGTAGCAGGTTTTAATTATATCTTGAAATATTAACAAAGAAACAGGCTATTAACTTCTACTCCTAAAATTGCTAGCTGTTTTTATTTTAGAAATGGCCATCACTCCATTGTTTACCAAAAGCACCTGGAAGCCTTCAGGAAGAGAAGCCCTCACATCTTCAAGGCTGATTATTTTCTCATCAGACCATTTTCACATTTAGATGACCTTTAAACTGTTCTTTTATTATGATTTTCCTCCTTTTCCATTTTTTTTCTCCCATGTTCAAGAAGCCAGGAGCTGCAGAGAATTACAAGTGGGAAACAAACCACAACACTGTCAAGGGAGAAGGTCTCCCCTGAGCCTCCTCTGCTCCAGGCTCAGCACCCCCAGCTCCCTCAGCTGCTCCTCCCCACACTTGGCCTCTAGACCCTTCCCCAGCAGCTTCGTTGCCCTTCTCTGGCCATGCTCCAGCCCCTCAAGGTCCTTCTGGGAGTGAGGGGCCCAAAATTGGCCCCAAGATTTGAGGTGCAGCCTCCCCAGTGCAGGGGGATGATCCCTGCCCTGCTCCTGCTGGCCACAGCAGTGCTGACCCAGGCCAGGATGCTGGTGGCCTTCTTGCCCACCTGGGCACAGACTGTTGACCAACATTCCCAGGTCCTTTTCTGCTGACCAAGTTTCCAGCCAGTGTTCCCCACCCCTGGCTCGTTGCAGGGGGCTGTGCACACACCCAGCACGTGGGGAGAGGCAGGAGGAGAACAAGGAGGACTGATGGAGACATGAAACAACCACACAAGCCCAGCAGAAGGTGGTTGTCTAGCCTGAAGACAACAAGACTTACAGCCTTCCAATCAATCCAAGAGTGCTGCAGGAGGCAAGGGCTGCAGCAGAGCCATCCTGTCTCTTCCTTCTGCAGCAGGACAGACTCAGTCTGAACAACACCCAAAAAAAACCCCAACCCTTTCTGAACTGAGGCTATCAAGCTGCTGGAATGGGCTGCCCAAGGGGACAGCTGGCACTGCTCCTCCTGACCATGAAGAAATGCCCCCACAAAACCTTGTCCCAGCCTGAGAGAAACAAATGACAATGTTTCAGGTGAACCTCCAGCTCCTTTAATAAAATATCTGATATTTAAGGCTTAGCAAGATTGCTTTCCACACTACCAACCAGAAGAACACACATTCATCACGCTGCCTGAATCTGGCATTTTAGTACATTTTAATCTTTGTTGTTGTTCTTTGTACCATTAACAGTCACCAAAAGCTGAGAGGTTCAATTTGGGATGCCCCATCTCCTGCGTTATGCTGCTCCACTGCATGTTCCTCAAGCCTCAGGACACCTTAAAATTGTCCACACAGTGAGCAGCATTTCCTGCTGCAGCCTCTGCCTTGCCTCATTTGTGCTTCACAGCTCTAGCTCCCACCTCTTTTTAGGGTTTTTTTCCCCTTTAGGTAGACCCTCAGAATACCAGAGCAACTTCTGTGTCTACAGAAAGCCACAAATGTGTTAAAAAAAAAGAGATTATTTCCAATATAACCAATATTTCAACTATTTCAAAGATGACACAACCAGCAGTTAGCAGTTAAGAGGCAACTGGAGAAATTCCCATTCCAGAGGTCACCCAGCACTTGCCTTCAACACCAACATCTTCAAAAGCATGTAGGGAGGAAATTTTATCTACAGGCAGGCTCAAGCTCCCCAGCACTGTCCACAACGTAGAGGGGAAAGGAATAAAATCCTCCAACCAATAAAATGAGAGAAGAAAAAAAACCAAACAAACCCCACCCAAACCAAACCTGTCCCCCTGGTTTCATTTTGGAGGTATGAAAATCATGGAAGCACAGAAGGGTTTGGGTTGGAAGGGACCTTCAAGATCATCCAGTTCCAATCCCTGCCATGGGCAGGGACATCTCCCACTAGAGCATGGTCAAAGCCTCACTCAACCTGGTCTTGAAGACCTCCAGGGTTGGAGGGAAACATCTCCACCACCCTTCTCCTCCCCCTCAGTGGGGTGTTGGAGGAAAAGGAACCACCACAGCTCAGCCTCCCTAACACAGCAACCTCATTATTCATCCTTAACACAAGAGGACTAAGGGAAATATAAATATAAATGCTTCCTACAGAGCATGTATTTCAATTTCATTGTCTTGTCATGTCATATAACAAGGATTAAAGGACCTCCTGCTCAGGAGGGTAGGGACACCTAAATAATGAAAGCAGTCAGATACAGCATCCTTGAGGAAATTAAATTAAATGCTTGAGTGAAACGTTTACCAGGGATACAGATCTTTAACCTTCAAAACAGAAGCAGAACTTTGAGTAGCCAAAAAACCAACAAAAAAATAGCCAACAAAAGCCTCTCCCTACCCCACGTCCCTGCTCAGGGCAGGACCAGATGTCCTCTAAAGGTCCCCTCCAACCTGAACTGTTGTATGATATTTTGCTCAGCACAGCTACTTTTGACTTCTCCTGCCAGCAGACGAGCCCAACACTTACCCTGGTGCATCCCAAGAGCAGTCCAGAGGGTGACATGTCCCATGGACCCATCCCACCCAGGACACAGAGGACCCTGCAGGGATAAACCACTCGACTCCACCCTGATGCTGAGGACCCAAGGAGCCACGAGCTCCCCACAGCCACCCACCAGCTCTCTGCCCCCAGCAGATGACAAAACCCTTCAAAACAGGCACCACGTTCCTCACCAGCCACCAGATCTGCCCTTGGCAGAGTGACAGCACATTCCACTTGCAACTCTGACCTCTGCTGAGCAGCAAAATGAGGCCAAGTGACATTTTATGAAGTTTGAAACGGGGTAATTTAACAGGGTTAAATTTTAAGACCATCAGAAGTGGCAGCAGCTGCGGCAAC
>NW_008582121.1:11955-19111 GCF_000691845.1 Merops nubicus
CCCACCTGAGCTGAGTCCCAGCACACCACACTTAGAGCTTCCACTGGAGCAGCAAATCAGGGAGATTGCTGCTATATAAAGTCTCAAAGAGGGGAACTTAACGTGGTTAAATGGTTCCTAAACCATGAAAGACTGATAAGTTTTCATTACAAAGAACCCTTATCACTTAATGGAGAAAATCTTCTGTGATTACAGTTTTATTTGGCTTCCAGATATCCCCATTACACACAGAACATTGTTCTTGTAACTCAACACACTCTGAATCATCTCATTGCAAGAGTCTGGGATGCTTACACCCTGAATTCACTGCAAGATGTGCTCCAGAGCTCCACATGGGTTTGCTTTGTGTTGTGGCTGCACATTTGGGGGTGGTAAAAAAAAATTTAAACGTAGCTTGTCACAGTCCCCATGGACCTTTGCTGACCTCAGTAGAGCCAAGACCCATCCCCAAGCACAGAACTTGATCTCCTGCCTGGCTCCACAAGACAAATTTGGAAATAAACAGTTTTATCATTTTTGCCAAGAAGGCACCAGCTCTGTGGAGGTCCCACAATGTTACCTAGGAAAGATTTGGGGGCTTTAAATGCTGCATGGCTGGAAAGTGCCATTTATTGATTAAAACCCTAGTGTGAAATAAACATAAAAACTGGGAAATCTCAGAAGTAGCATCCCATGGGGAGCTCCCCCTGCAGCTCTGGAGTCCTCAGCCCAGCAGAGCCAGGGAGCTGCTGGAGCGGGGCCAGAGGAGCCCCAGCAATGCCCCGAGGGGGGAACCCCTCTGCTGGGAGGACAGCAGGAGAGTTGGGCGGGGGCAGCCTGGAGAAGAGGAGGCTCTGGGGAGATCTTCTGGTGGCCTGCCAGTGCTTAAAGAGGGCTTAGAAGAAAGCTAGGGACAGACGTTTTAGCAGGGCCTGTTATGACAAGACAAGGGGTGATGGTTTTAAACTAAAAGAGAGGAGAGTTAGTCTAGATAGTAGGAAGAAATTTTGGATGCTGAGGGTGATGAGCCCCTGGCCCAGGTTGCCCAGAGAGGTGGTCGCTGCCCCATCCCTGGCACCATCCCAGGGGAGGTTGGATGAAGCTCTGAGCACCCTGCTCTAGCTGCAGATGTCCCTGTCCCTGCAGGGGGTTGGACTGGATGCCCTTGAAAGGTCCCTTCCCACCCCAAACCATTCCATGATTCTAAGGACTTCTAAATTTAAGTGCACTGAGAAGCTGCAATTCCACAGCAACCAGCAATCACCACTGCACCCTTTAAATCCTCCCAGGAAGAGGAGCCACCCACTGTAAGGAAACAGGGAGAATTTATTCCATGACTATCTTGTGTTCATCATAAATATTGTCAATATTTGCTGCTCAAATTCCTTCCCTCCCCTCATCTACCACCCAGAGTAAGACCTGACCTGCTCCTAAACCCCCTGAAGAGGATTCTCTCCGAGTACCTGGCTCCTCAGGGAACATCTGGGAGCAGAAACCAACAGCTCACAGGTCTTGTGTGACCTTAGCTCTCCTGCCCCCAAGCACTTGGAGACGACTGACCAGGGCAATAAAACATTGCCCCTCATCCCATAGCTACACACCCTTGTGAACAGCCCTGCCAAGGAGAACAAAAATAATCAAGTTTTATCATTACTTTTGGTGTATTCAAAAAGAATGGAATGAAATATTCACCAGGTGCAGCCTTTGCACCCTTGGACTTTTTCCACAGACTATACACAGGTTGATCTCTAAAGGTTTTCAGTGCCCAGGTAAAATAATTTTTAAAAAAACACACTATATGACTTATTACAAAAGTTAAATTCCAACAAAAACAATTAGAGATTAGAGATCTGATCTACTTCATCTTGAAACAGGAATAACCAATCAAACATCCCCCAACACATCACACCCCTATCCAAATGTAATTCTAAGAATGAAAATACCCCAAACTCTATTAAGCTCAAAACACTGACCCAGCAACAGCTCTTGAAAGGCTCTCAGGAGGCTCAATCCACTTTTAGAGGTCCACAGAGAAGTTCTCTGCCCAAACCTGCCTGACATTGTGGCAAATATTGGTACAGCACCACTTCTAATTAGTTGTGAAACAAAAGGAGAACTCGATGCAGATTTTCAACCCTCTCATTGCTGCCTGGTGTCGAAGCCAGGCACAAATCCAGCTTGAATGGAAGAAAAGCTGAGCAAGGACTTTTTCCTTCCATTTCTGGAAGGAGAATGCTCCTCTCCAAAAGAAACCCACACCCTCTAACTCCACACTCATCTTCCCTCTCCAAAACATCCTCTCACACGCTCCAGCAGGTGTATTCCTGCAGCACAGCACAACCAGAGGTGTTGCTGGCTGCTGCATTTTCACACCAACACGGACAAGCTGCTGTTTAAATGAATAGAAAATGATATTTTCCAGGTTTCTTTGTTTATTTCTGGTGCTTTGCAGCAAGTATTACACAGTTAAAAATTCTCACCAGAGGATGAGACTGAAAATTACCTCATGTTTCTGAGCGAGCTGTGCCAGCCTGAGGAAGGGAAATGGTTGCAATGCCAAGGCAGGGGTTTTCCAGGAATAATTCCAGCAGTTCCAGGCAGCACATGGACACCTTTATCTCCAACCTCCTGCCTCTCAGGGAACTCAGCATCAGTGTGAAGCTGGGAAGGAATTAACAGCACAGGGATTGATGGACAAAACCTCATTAGGAAGGGGAGACTGCTGGGAATTGGACCAAGCTTTATCTCCAACCTCCTGCCTCTTGGGGAACTCTGCATCAGCGTGAAGCTGGGAAGGAATTAACAGCATAGGGACTGATGGACAAAACCTCATTAGAAAGGGGAGACTGCTGGGAATTGGACCAGCCTTAGACTTCTTCCCTCCAGCCATTAAACAAAGCTTCACTTGTAACTGCAATTAATTCCTTAAATTGTCCATTTCAGACTAAAAGACACATGGACCAAACTTATGCTTTGTTTGGAGCACATCCTGTTGAGTGTCACCACACAGCAGAAAGAGGACAACGAGGAGATCAGCTCATGGCTTTGTGACAGGCAGGTCCTGCCTGACTAACCTGCTCTCCTTGAATTATTTTGGGGTGGACCCTCCCTCCCAGAAGGCCCTTGAGGGGCTGGAGCGTGGCCAGAGAAGGGCAACGAAGCTGCTGGGGAAGGGGCTAGAGGCCAAGGGTGGGGAGGAGCAGCTGAGGGAGCTGGGGGGGCTGAGCCTGGAGCAAAGGAGGCTCAGGGGAGACCTTCTGGCTCGGCACAGCTCCTGACAGGAGCCGGGAGCCAGGGGGGGGTCGGGCTCTGCTCCCAAGGAACAAGGGACAGGACAAGAGGAAACAGCCTCAAGTTGCCCCAGGGGAGGTTGAGGTTGGACCCAAGGAACAATTTCTTGCCCTGGAGGGTTGCCCAGGGCTGTGCCAGGCTGCCCAGGGCAGTGGTGGAGTCCCCACCCCTGGAAGGGTTTCCAAGCTGTGGAGATGTGGGGTGAGGGACACGGGGCAGTGGGGACCTGGCAGGGATGGGGGAGGGTTGGACGTGATCATCTTGAAGGCCTTTCCCAACCAGACAACTCTATGATTTTATACTGTAATTGCTCTTGAAAGGTTTCTTCACTGGTCAAATTTTTGTGAGCTGTACCATGAACACCTCCTGCTCCTGCCAAAGGGAGGCTGCACAGCAAGGTTCTCCCTCAGCAGGGGCAGTTCTGGTGCAAGCTCTGAGGTAGAACAGTTTTGACTCATTCTGCCCCAACTCTCCCCTTCCCAAAGCACAACTGCAGATTTCTCCTGCACGTAGCTGAGCCCTGGGGTGTGTAATGGATGGTGGTGGAAGGAGGACAGGGCTACTTCTGCCACAGCTCATCGTGGGTCCCCCAACAAGGAGACTTGATCCTGCCACCAGGACCCAGAGGCCCCATGCAGACGTGGACCTGGGGCACCTCCAGCACAAAGCAGAGGTCAACAACGTCCAATTTTGGTGCCACTGGGTCAGGGCAGCACAACAACGTTCAGTTTTGTGTGTAAGAGGAAAAAAGGAAGAAAAAACAAAGTGTTAGGCAGACACACTTGGCATTAGAGGGGCAGAAAATGGAGCTATTTAGGAGTTAAATGCTTCCAATTTGCTTTCAACTTGAATAGAAGCCCGAGCAATAAAGTCATACAGCAAAAGGCAAAAAGATTAATTTCCACATTAAAAATATCACAGGAGTATATCACACTTTAATTAAATCCAGCCAATATTTATAGTGAAAAAAAAAGTTCCAGGTACATCAGGAACGACGATTAGGAACGAGAGCAAAGTGGGAGCTCTAATTAAGGAGAGCAGCTCCAGGGGGGTGTCCTCGTGCTCCATCTGCCCCCACAAGCCCCCTCAGGGGGGTGGAAAGGGAAGAATAGAAGTGGTGACAGCTGGAGGTTGTGCTGGAAGGCTGAGAGTGACCCCCCATGGAAGGGGACCAGCCACCAACCTCCCAGGAAACCTGCCAAAGAGCCACCAGGCACCAACAGGACTTTGGGAAGTCCTGGAGGAATCCCTGAAAAAACAAAACGCTTGGGCAGTTAATTTTGTAGCAGTTTGAATGAAGTAATTAAGGGATCATTTGCATGTTTTCTTCTGCTGTTTAGCCTCGGAAAAGCTTTCAGGAAGCTGGGAGGAAAGTCAACGTGGGAGTGTCTGGAGTCAGACCTGGTTTGGGGCAGGAAATCACCCCAGTGCCCAAGAGCCTGGGAGCTAGGAGGCATTTCTAGGCTTGCTCATTCCTCAGTAAGTCCTTTTTAGCCAAATACTACACAGAAATGATGCTCTGCTGCTACTGGTGTGGGCATATTCAGCCTGGGGAAGAGAAGGTCTCCAGGGAGACCTTATGGACACCTTCCAGCATCTAAAGGGGGTCTACAAGAAAGCTGGGGATGAACTTTTTAACAAGGGCTTGTAGGGATGGGATGAGGGGTGATGGGTTCCAACTGGAAGAGGGGAGATTTAGATGAGAAATGAGGAAGAAGTAATTCAGTAGTGAGCCCCTGGCCCAGGTTGCCCAGGGAAGCTGTGGATGCTCCATCCCTGGAGGTGTTCAAGGCCAGGCTGGATGGGGCTCTGAGCAACCTGCTCTAGTGGGAGGTGTCCCTGCCCATGGAAAGGTGTGGAGCTGGATGACCTTCAAGTTCCCTCCCAACCCAACCCATTCTGTCACTCTACATCCCCAAGGGCACAAACAGGAGCTGGTTTCACCCTCACAGGGCCAGGTTTCCCTGCATGGCAACTCCAGGGCCAGGACCTGCTTTGAGTTCTCCTGTCTCTGAACACAGAGCAGGATCCCGAGGACACCAAGGATGACATTGGAAGGAATTTTCCCCCCCCCTCATTCTTCAGGCTTTATTATGCAAATGAATGCTGACTTCAGCTTGTCAAATTGGGCAATCAAGGCCCTGGAGAAGGTCTGTAGCTAAAGACTTTCATTCCAGCACACACAAATACTGTGCCTGACACCTCCTCAGAGCAGGCTCAAAGGATGGCATTCAGAGATACAAACAATCAGGCCTTTACCACCAGATATTTTGATTTCTCATTCTTATTCAAATTCCACACTGCATGAAGACTGACAAACACCATTTCAAAGTATTTCTGGGGGATAAAAGCAATTACTATTTATTTCAAAAGTTTCCCCCAAGGTCCCTATCATCCTGCTGCAGAAAAAAAAGCAAAAAAAAAAAAGCAGGCATGAAAATGAAGTTTAAGGTAGCAGGAGAAGCACTTCTCCTCCTTTGCAAAACAAGAGCTGCAGCTTACAACAACCTCCTGTGATCCATCACTCCTTATTCTCCACATCCTGTCACCTTCTCAGTAACCCAAATTCCTCCAGAGTTTTATTAGGATCATAAAGTAATTTAGGCTGGAAGAGACCTTGAAGAGAAGTCCAAACATTGACCCAAACCTACTGAGTTCACTGCTAACCCATGTCCCTCACCCCACATCTCCACGGCTTGGGAACCCCTCCAGGGGTGGGGACTCCACCACTGCCCTGGGCAGCCTGGCACAGCCCTGGGCAACCCTCCAGGGCAAGAAATTGTTCCTCAGCTCCAACCTCAACCTCCCCTGGGGCAACTTGAGGCTGTTTCCTCTGTCCTGTCCCTTGTTCTTGGGAGTTCTTGCTCCAGGCTCCTGTCAGGAGCTGTGCAGAGCCAGAAGGTCTCCCCTGAGCCTCCTTTGCTCCAGGCTCAGCACCCCCAGCTCCCTCAGCTGCTCCTCACCACACTTGGCCTCTAGACCCTTCCCCAGCAGCTCCGTTGCCCTTCTCTGCCCACGCTCCAGCCCCTCAAGGTCCTTCTGGGAGTGAGGGGCCCAAAACTGACCCCAGGATTTGAGGTGCAGCCTCCCCAGTACACTGACACTGTTTGTGGAGCTTCACTCATGGTCTGGAAGTGTGGCATCCAGAATGAGAAAGGAGTTTTAGACAATATCCACTCTAACAGCTCCTGATGATAGCAATCCCTCAGCTTTTCATTAATCCATCTTTATTTTCACACAACTATTTCCTCCTGAGGTTCTGACTATGGATAAATTTTGCAGGCAAGTAGGTCTAAAAGGTGACAGGTATTTTGACAAACCCAAGATTACTGGAAATCCTTCTCAGGCCTTACCTTATGATCTGTTGAATATAAAAAGTAAAACAGAAAAATGCAGAAACCTTTGGAGCAACTGGGAAGTGGATTCTGCCCCTGCCAAAGGAGAGCAGATCTAAAACTCTTGAGTTTCTGTTATGGCTCCTAAGAACCACCTCAAGCTTCTCAAGACATCTGGAAGATGAGCTTCCTTCCTCTGCCTCAGAACACACACAGTCTGTGTGCTGCCAGCAGAATGTTAGTGAGGAAAGGATCAGTTAGAATGTGAAATCAAAGCACTCCTACACTGCACACACTCACTGTGGTCACAGCCACCCTCTGCCACTCCCCACTTCAAACTGGTTGTCCCTCCAATAAAAATTCTCAAGGGCAAAGTGTCTGTTGCTAGAAGGGAGGATGCATTTTCCTGCCTGTCTGGGACACTCACCCAGCAGGAAGGTTGTTGCCCTTTCAGTGTTTTCAGGGTTTTTTTTTTGTGGAATCATAGAATGGTTTGGGTAGGAAGGGACCTTTCAAGGTCATCCGGTTCCACCACCCTGCCCCGGGCAGGG
>NW_008582121.1:19471-22656 GCF_000691845.1 Merops nubicus
TCCCCCGCTGCAGCAGGTCCCTGGCGCTGCTGTGCTGAGGTCTCCAGAGCTGCCCCAGCACTGCAGGGGGGGCTCCCAGATCTGGCAGAGGGGCAGGATCCCCTCTGGGGCAGCCCAGGACAGGGTTGGGGTGTCTGGGTTGCACTCACACATTGCTGGCTCATGTTGAGCTTTCCAACAACCACCACCCCCCCAAGCCTTTCTCCTCAGGGCTCCTCTCAACTCCACCCAGGCTGTGTCTGTCCTTGGGATTGCCCCAGCCCTGGGGCAGCACTTTGCCCTTGTTGAACTTAATTTACCAGGTTCTTGGTTTGGTATTTAAGATTTTGTATTATAGCTTCATCATTAAAGTCATTAATATTAATCAGTCCATCAAGGAAAGCTAATTTTCACCATTTCCATGAGAATTGTTTCTCACTTGTACAGTTACCCATGAAAGACATCAAGTTGTTACTGGAAAATAGAGATATTGCTTCAGCAGTGCAGCCCCAAGCAGCAGGACCAGTCCATGCAGAGAGGGAGCAATGAAACAACACCATGGAAAGCTTACTGGGGAACAGGGAAGAGCAGGGAGGTGAATTCCAGGGAATAACACACAGCACAACCTGCCAAGCTGTGCCTGAAGCCAAGCCCAGGGGATCTAGGGCAGGCCCCTTACACCCAGGGCTCCTGCCTGCTGGAAAACTCCACACTGGTTTTATGAGGAGAGCTGAACAGTACTTGGACACCAGGGATAGTATTGTCAACGTGGCAGTCCAAAAAAGTTGGAATATTTGAGAGAAAAAGCCAAAAAAAAAAGCCAAAAAAACCAGTTTAGACCCTTCTTACTTAAAATGTCAAGTATTATGTAAAATTAACACTATTTTATTCCTCCTTTTAGGACACAGCACAGACCCATGGAAGCTTTTCACACCAACAACTGACTTCTCAAACATCAGCCAAAAAAATTCTACAAAGCATCTTTATTAAACCTTAAAAGGATCACAAGAAAAACCCCCTTCCAACTGCCTTTGGACCAATGATCCAGGGACTGCCAACTGCCAGTTTCCTGACAGCTTTAAAATACCACAAACTCCACTGGAAATCTCCAACATTCAGGCAGGGAGGGGAGAACATCAGCTCAATTTTGTCACTGCCATTTTTCTGACAGCTGCTGGAGAGGGAAAGTGTTTCTGCCACCTTCCAATATTTCTGTGGTTACCCTCAAGGAGCTCAGGACTGGACACAGCTCAGGTGCCACGTGTGAGCCACACAGGTTCTGGGATGTTTTCCTGCTGCTGCTTGTCCAGACAAGGCCAGAAATGAGAAGTGCTCCTCAGCAGCACCAAGATTTTCACGTGGGTCTCCAACACACCCTTGTTTAAAGAGGGAAGGGATTATAGATGCCAGTGGAACACCATAAAGGTAAAATTCTTCATTCCCACCAACCTCTGAGTGGCAGATTTTCCTCTTATTTGGAAAGGTATCAACATTTTACTCCATTGCAACCACAGAACTCCTAATAATGTTTCAAAACACCACACACATGAGCAATGCCTTTTTTTCCCTCTTGTCAGGTTTTTAGGTGAGTTGTTATACTGAATTTTTAAGCAGTATAAAATCAGTAGGGAAAAAAACACACATAAGTCTTTTTTATCACACAGAGCCTCTCACTGGGTGGGAGAGAAGGAAGGATGAGTGAGAGGGTGGCACCTTCACCAGTCTTGAGCAGCTTCCCTAGCTGAGGCATGTGTCCCCAGTAACTACACAGGGTCACAGGCTGGTTGGGGTTGGAAGGGACCTTTCAAGGTCATCTAGTCCATCTGCAGCTAGAGCAGGGTGCTCAGAGCTCCATCCAACCTCCCCTGGGATGGGGCCAGGGATGGGGCAGCGACCACCTCTCTGGGCAGCCTGGGCCAGGGGCTCAGCACCCTCAGTGGAAAAAATTTCTCCCTTCTCTCTAGTCCAAATCTTCCTCTTTTAAACCATCACTCCTTGTCCTGTCCCAACAGGCCCTGCTAAAAGTCTGTCCACAGCTTTCTGACAGGCCCCTTGCAGTCCTGAAAGGCCACAAGGAGGTTTCCCCAGGGGAAGGCAACACAAAAATGTGAAAATGATCCTTTGTGTGATCAGACTCCCCCTGGAGCTCACAGCCCTGGGAGAACATCATTCCCCTCCCACTCCACCTTCAGGGCAACACCATTTTCTGTGTCAGGATGATCCTGTACAGCAATGTAATCCAACCACCCCTGGTTTTGGGGGGTGCTGTTCCCTGGCAATGACACAAACCCTGCCTGCAGAGATAACCCCAGGCTGCAAGACTTGTCACAGAACCACAGAAGGGTTTGGGTTGGAAGGGACCTTCAAGATCATCCAGTTCCAACCCCCTGCCACAGGCAGGGACACCTCCCACTAGAGCAGGTTGCTCAGAGCCCCATCCAGCCTGGCCTTGAACCAGGGATGGAGCATCCACAGCTTCCCTGGGCAACCTGGGCCACTGCCACTACCCCACAAGGAACATTAAAAGGAAGTTATGACCAGTATCAGCAGCAGGAAATACCTCTCCACTCACCCTTGGCTCAAAGCCCACAGTGTGCTCCCAAAAATGCCATTTTCTGGCTGGAGCTGGTACCACCAAGCCAGCGAGCACCACCAGAGAGCCTCCACTACTGACTCTGCTAATTCTGCACTGAGGGAGAGCTGCTGCTCTGCTGCTTTTCCCTCCAGCTCCAGCAATGCTTGGCTTGAAGAGCTATAAATAAACGTGTTGCCACAATATCCAAATCAGCCCTTGGAATTTCAGTCGGCAACAAATCTGTGACAAGATTTCAGCTCAGTGTACACACACTCATCCATCCCCCCATTAAACCCTCACGGGGTGCTATTAAAAACTATTTGCTCCCATTGTTGTTGCCAACAGTCCAACACGTACAGTCATCTGACAGAGCAACACGTTGCTATGGAAACCACCCAAATGAATGCCTTGTTTGCTCAACTTGGCCCTCACCCCCAACTTCTGTTACAGCATCCAAATGTTTCAGTCCCTGGCTTCAGCTCATCACAACACAGACCCTTGAAAGAAGCACAGAAATGCGTCGCTGGATTTGGAGAGATGGAGAGTCCTTTCCTACTGAGCTGTCCTCAAAACAGTGTTTTAATCATTTCCACCAATTCTGTGACAAATCCTTTTTCACAGAACAGAATCA
>NW_008582121.1:22758-31212 GCF_000691845.1 Merops nubicus
CCAGGGGTGGGGACTCCACCACTGCCCTGGGCAGCCTGGCACAGCCCTGGGCAACCCTCCAGGGGAAGAAATTGTTCCTCAGGTCCAACCTCGACCTCCCCTGGGGCAATTTGAGGCTGTTTCCTCTTGTCCTGTCCCTTGTCCCTTGGGAGCAGAGCCCGACCCCCCCCTGGCTCCAGGCTCCTGTCAGGAGCTGTGCAGAGCCAGAAGGTCTCCCCTGAGCCTCCTTTGCTCCAGGCTCAGCACCCCCAGCTCCCTCAGCTGCTCCTCCCCACACTTGGCCTCTAGACCCTTCCCCAGCAGCTTCGTTGCCCTTCTCTGGCCACGCTCCAGCCCCTCAAGGTCCTTCTGGGGTTGAGAAACTGACCCCAGGATTTGAGACGTGGCCTCCCCAGTGCCCAGTCCAGGGGGACAATCTCTGCCCTGGCCCTGCTGGCTGTAGGACTTGAGAACAGAGTTGTTAACACAGAAACAACCATCTGCACAGAACCATCAGACACCAAAATGATACCAAAGACTTGTCAGCACCTCAGGAAGCTCTCAGACACCCCGAGGTGACACAGCCTCCCTGGAAGCCTCACGCTGCCAAGGGGAGCTCTCAGAACTACAATTCCCTCCCATCCCTCATAGACACTGTTTAATTAATCACCCTTTCTTTACAATTACTGTTTCAGCCACAGCACATCCTCCCCATTTTATCATTTAGAGAGCAATATTTTACTTCCCCCAAGCTCAGGACATATTTTGCTCTTCATCTGAACAGAAAGCTGCCAACAACAACTGCCTTCAAGGACAGCTTCCCCAACAGAACACTCCACGAAGACATTTGAATTGGAAATTAAAAGATTAGAGGGTTTCCTGCAGGAAAGTCCTTCCCCACTTCCAATTCCTTAACTGTGAACGAAGCAGAGATGCTAAAACAGACACACAAACCCCTTTTCCTTGGGCTGCAGGAGATGTTCTTCCCTAGAAGCTGCCTAGAGACAAGGGAAGATCCTCCTTGTCTCAACTGCCTCAACCAAACCCTCTCCTGGCATAAGAGAAACTTGGGGGACAGAAGGATTCTCTAGGAGTATTTGAGATGATGGATGGAAGGCCAAGCAGATCCCAAGAGGATCTCTTTCCATTTTTCAGAGTGGTGTTCCTATTAAGAGCAGTTTAACAAGAAAAGCTGCACCCTTGGGGACACCCACCCTGCTGATCACCCAACCCCAGTCCCAGCCAGGCTGGGGGACTCCCAGTTACCCCACAGCACCTCACCCAAGGGGGTGATGGTCTCCTTTGGAGCCACAGTCAGGGGAGGGTCTCCATTTGGGTCACAGCACAGAGCTGCAGGAAGGAGGAGATGGTAGTTACTGTGAGCAGAGGTCTCCTGAGCATCCACAATGACTCTAATTAGTAGCAAATGACCATAAAGCTTACTTGCTGAGGTGCCAGCCTGCAGCCAGCCCCAGCAGGAGCAGTGTAGGGGACAGGAATCCACCCCCACAGGGCAGCAGAACCTGGATGAGGTGAGGAGGTGGGTCCCCTGGGACAGAGCTCTGCCAGGAGCTTCTCCCCAGTCACCTGCAGACACCCCCTCTGCTTTCCCCACCGTGTAGACCAGGTTATTAGACATGTTCTGCTGCCCTTGGTGGCAGCTGGATTTATTCTTGTCTAAGAGCTCTCCTACAGCTCTTCAAAAATGGTTTGAGCATGGTCAGACCTACTCTAAACGTCCTGAAATTTGAGGTAAAACCTCAGTTTCCAGGGAAATCTGAGCAGCCTGCTGCCAGAGCTTCTTGCAGCCTTCCAGGACTCCAGGGAGCACAAGATGGGCCTGTTGTGGCAGGACATTTTGTGATTCTATGACAAGAAGCCTCCAGGAACAGAGCACAATCCTGATTCTGTGGTGTTGGTGGCTCTTGAAGGAGCTTCCCCACAGCCTGTTTGATGCACATCTGAGGAATTTACTCCTCAGTCACCCCCTCCAGATCTATCAGACAGCACTGACACCACATTAGGCACCCCAAGCTATGCCCAAAGGAAAATGTGAGCAGAAAGCAGCAGTGGCAGAACTCAAACCTCTGGATGTGGACCCTGCATCAAGGGGAAGCACAACTGCTGAGCTACTGAGAGGATCCTCCCAGTCTCTGCATCTGCCATGGCTCAGCAGGCTGCAGAAAGGTCATCCAGAAATCATCTGCGGATATAAACGTTGTTTCTTTCAGCACCAGGGCAAACACAGATGCAAGGAAAGATGATGGGAGTGAAAAATCAGCCCGGGGTTGATGAGGGTGACACTTGACTTTTATCCTTGTCACTGGTGCAGGTGAAGATGGGCAGTGGGAGATCAGAGGGGGACTCCTGACAGCACATTCCACTCCCTGGGCTGTCCCTGCTCACAATTCAGCATCTGCTGTGTTTGCCAGTCACTCAGAATGAGAGAATTAGGACTGGGAAAGGCAGGGGAAGCTTCTCTCTTATCTCCTGCACCCCTAAAACACACCATCTCACACAGAACCCTCCCTAATTAACCAGGAGGGTGGTGGATTAGTGACTTTGTATACTGGATTACCACGTCCCATTTAAATTTCTATTAGTATATTGATTCTTGCTCTGCCTTTTTTTCACATCCTTGTGGAAACCCTGTAATTAGGGTGCTTTTGATGTTTCCTGATAATCTGCATTCTCAATTAGAGGTATTCAGAGGCTGACAAACACACCATTAACAAGACAAAGGTGATGGTTCCCCTGCAGGTACTTCACAGGGGATAAAAAGCAGCACTGCACTTCACCCCCACCACAGGAACTCAGGGCACTTACTGCAGAGAGGCTCAGGAGCTGCACAAGTTTAAAAAACATCTCTCATTCCCCCACCCAAACACAGACACCCTTCAGCAGAAACAATCAGAGATATTCTGCTCTATCTCCCTGTCTCTGCTGGGCTGAGGACTCCAGAGCTGCCCCAGAGGGGCAGGATCCCCTCCCTCATAAAAACATCTACATGAAGAGAGCAGCACTTCAGTTTTTGTCTGTTGTCAACACTGAACAAGTTCCAAAAGCAGCTGCACTAGTTCTAATCCATCTCCTTCCAGTGCTCTCAGGGATTCACAGACCTTCCCTCTTCCAGATGCTAAACCTGAACTCCTGAAGAAGAGGACATGAATTTAGAGAGGAAAAACAAAACATCTTGATTTCATCCCCCCAACCTGTCCTGTGACTGACTGCTCTGGAAATCCACAATTATAAACTCAAAAACTGGTCACTGCCATCAAGGTTCCATTCTCATTGCTAAAAACATTTGGAGTGAGAGGAGAATCTCTGCCCCAGCTGCATTTGAGAGATTCTCTCTACCATAGGAGAGCATTAGGAGCAGAAGTATCTTTTAAAACAATTGTTTCAGCCAGAATGAAGCATTTAAAGGCAAGCTGTCACAGCAACTATCTTGCAAAATAAAAACAAACATCAATTGTCTCATAGATCAAATGACTTCTAATAAAAAAAACAGTTCTTAACATGGTTACAACAGTTTTCCACTTAGCAGAGACAATTTGTATCAGTTTTGCTGAAGAAAACATACACGACTCAGGCTTCATTATGGCAAAAGTCAACCACTAAGATAAATTAACTCAGAAACAACTAAAGAAATTAATTCAGAGGACTACAAAGGACTTCAGAGCCTGGTATTTTGTCTGTTTGACTGGAAAAAATAACTTGGAAAGTACAGAGAAACACACATGAGGCCAAATAAAAGAAATCCAGTGTCTGGCCTTGAGAGACAGCTTAGATGTAGCACTTACCCCTCAGAGCAGGCAGCAGAGACCTCTCTTTCTTGTCATCACATTTGTTACACTCACTGAAGTACAGGAGTAAGAAGACATCCACCAGCACCCACAGGAGGGAAGTGGCCAGAACCACCTTGCAGTAGACAAATCTCCTCATTGCTCTGCTGGGGTTCCAGCTCCAACGCTGGGGGAAGGCAGCAGCTGCTGGGAGGTGTCAAACTCCTGCAGTTCCAAGCCAAGGTGGAAGCAAAGAGAGACATCCCACTGCAAGCAGAGGACAAAACTGGCTGAAGGGGCAAACACCACAAAGAGTTGGAACTCAAACATCTACAGAGCAGCAGTGTGGAGGTGTTTCAAGTATCTGTTTCTTCCCACATGCACAGGTACCTTCTGGTTTCCACCATCCCTCTATGAACACCAACCATTTTGGCCTGTGCACATCATGGCCAGTCTACACGACCTGCCTCCCTGCAGGGGGGTTGGACTTGATGACCTAGAAAGGTCCCTCCCAACCCAAACCATCCTGTGATTCTACAGCCACCTGAGATGCCTTGAAAAGAACACTGCAGCCACCCAACCACACATTGAGGCCTGCAGCAGTCAGTTGGGTGAACAGAAACCTGGTGTGAGGTCCTCCCTGCCTGCTCCCATCACAGAGGTGTAAATTAGGTGACTATTTAAAGCCACACACTTACCTCTAGAAGCTTCATTCCAGGTCAAGGTGGGGAATTCTGCTGTGGCCATGCTCCCAAAGCACCAGCTTAGCACTGAACCTCTGGGCAACTTCCCAAGTGCCTGTAAAAGAAAATCACCATGAGAAAGTCTTGACTGTCTTGTCTAGAGAAAAAAAAAAAGCTCTCAAAAACTTGATCCACATTTTAAGCCACCTCATTAGAAGTCATTTTATACAGAAGGCTTTTCTAGCTTGGTTCCCTCAGCTTTCCAACAGTATCACAACTGGTGCCCATGGGTTTAAGAGCCCCTCTGTCACCCATCCTGCCACCTCACCTCCTCATCAAATGGAACCCTGTCCCCTCCAAAGCATGTCCCCAAGGAGCACCCCACCACATCCAGCCCTTCATCATCTTCAAAAAACAACTGGAAAATGGTGCTGAGGGAGCTCCCTCACAGGGCATCTCCCCTTCAAACACTTCCAAACTGTAAAGACATTGACGTTGCATTTTAAACGCAGCTCATCTGAGCCAACGAGATGGAACAGGAAGATTCTATGATTTAAACAACAGTTTCTCCAATTATACTTCAAGTGCTGTTTTCCTGTGTAATCATTAATAAAGTTTTCCATCTGTCTCCAACAGAAACACAACCAATGGCTCTTTTTCTTGCTGAAGTGATTCACACCCAGTTGATTGAAAATTTCAAGGGCTCGGGAAGATGCATTTCAGGTTGGCAGAATTCATTTTCATGCTCGTCAACGGGAACACTTTAATTATAGGAAGAGAATCACAAAGGAAAAAAAAAAAGCCAAATTCTAGGAGGTCTGTGTTGGAACAGAGAGAGGAGAAGCTGGAGTGTCAGCCCTGGCCATGGGGCTGGAATTGGCAGGAGGGATACTAAGATACAACACTGAGCCACAAATCACTTTTTAACGTGGGTCAGTGGGGTCCTGGCAGTGCTGGAGGAAAAGTTAGACTCTATCTTATAGGTCTTTACCAACCTAAACAGTTCTATGATTCCCTGATCCACCTCAGCCTCTCCTCCAGCAGCTCAGAGAAGATGAAGCTTCTCAAACCACAGAGCTTTCACTCGAGGGCAGCATAAGGAGGTTTCCAGGAAGAAGAGGGTGAATATTCCAGGGCTTTGAGCTGCCACTTTCAAGAATAAAGCTGATTTAAACCCAGTATCCAGCAGCAAAGCAGAGAGGGAAACCCCTGTCCCCAAAGCCTGCAGCTTGGCAGGGCTGCAAGCAACAAGCACAGAGGTTTACAGCACAAAAGCAGGAGAATGGAGAACTCCTCTGCACGGGCAGCCCTTCCTCCAAGAGCCCCAACAAAATGCTGGGCTAGGAGAAGGTGAGGGAGGCTGCAAGGCTCTGAAAGCCTGGCAGAACTAAAGCCAAGCCCTTGACTTGCCTCTCTCAGAGACTGAAAGAGCCCCCACCCTGCAGAGCCCCCTCCCACAGCTCAGATTTGGTGGAACAAGGCAACTGTTCAGTGTTTCTACTCATAACTCCTCACTGGCCCAGGTCCTCTATTCCCTAGGATCCTAGAGTGGTTTGGGTTGGAAGGGACCTTCAAGATCATCCAGTTCCCCCCCCCTGCCATGGGCAGGGACACCTCCCACTAGATCTCATTGCTCAGAGCCCCATCCAGCCTGGCCTTGGACACCTCCAGGGATGGAGCATCCACAGCTTCCCTGGGCCAGTGTCTCACCACCCTCACAGGGAAGAACTTCTTCCAAATTTCTAATCTAAATCTTTTCCATTTTGAAGCCATCACCCCTCACCCCATCACTACAAGCCCTTGGAAGAAGCCCCAAGCTTTCTACTACACCCCCTTTAATTACTGGAGGGGCACCAGAAGGTGTCCCCAGAGCCTTCTCTTCTCCAGGCTGAAGAACCCCAACCCTCTCAGCCTGGCCTCGTAGGAGAGGAGTTCCAAACCACTGGTCATCTTCGTGGCCCTCCTTCCATACCAGCCAAGCCATGCACAGAACAAACATTTTGGTTTTTCCAGGGCTCAAAGCCACGACACTCATCACAACTCCACCCAGCTGCCCCAAAAGCTTTTAATTCATTTTCAAGATATCTCCACAAGACAAAAAACCCAAATTATTCCCTGTGTAGAAAAAAGGGGAGCACAGACTGAAGCCAAGAGTATGCCCCAAAAGCTTTTAACTCATTTTCAAAATATCTCCACAAGATAACAAAAATTAATCCTTCCCTGTGTAGAAACAAGGGGAGCACAGACTGAAGCCAAGAGTCTGAAAAGCCTTCACCAGTCGTGATGTTCCTGGAGTCACAGCCCTCAAAGTTTGTCAGGTAGCCCACGTTAGAGTGCAGATTCAACAAAAGCCCCAATTCTTGAGCCACTACATTCCTCCCAGTGCCACAACAGGACCAATCCCTAGTTCCCACTTGCCTGGATCCCTCAAAGCCATCACTGCCCTCCAACCCTAGAGCAGGATGAGGATCCACCCTAGAGGAGTCACCTCCCACTTGTTGAAACTCACACTGGGAAGAGCAAGATGAAAGCTGCCCAGGATAAAGAGTGCTCATGAAGCTCATGCTCATCACAGGCTTAATGGACTACAAATAATAAAACTGCAGATATGTCATGCATAAAAAATCCACCCAAGGTGTTAATGGGAACCTGTTCTCCACACTAACACCTCCTGAAGCACTGAAGGTCTTCACTTTTTGTCTTCACACTTTATTAGTGAGGCTTGTGGCAAATTTCAGGCTCTGTTGTGGGCTTCAGAGACCAAATTGCAGCAACAAAGGGCTGGGGTTAAGAGCAAGTCCAGCCCAGCAGCACTATGGAAAAGAAACTCTGCAGACTTTTATCTCCACCCGTATTTGAAACATGCTGGTTCCTGTCAATCAGTATAGACACATCCTTGAACGGCCTCTTAATCTGTTATCACAAGGTTCAAGCTGAATTAAGTGGCCTAAGCCTTGAGAGAGACAGAAATAAACTGCTCACAACAGCTCCTCCAAAGAAAGATCAGAGGAATCGCCCAAATTTATCGCTGGGCACTTGTACTGGTTTAATGCAGAAGCACAGATAGAGTCCCAGAGTCCAGCCACATCCTAGGACTGGGACTGCATCCTCCCAAGTAACAGCTCAACTGCTCTGACCTCAGATCTCCCAAACCTGTGAAGTGCCAGCTGTGCACAGCAACCTGTGTTTGCCACCCTGCAACCCCAAAACTGACTAACGAGGCCAAATGTTTGGGTAAGAAAAGATACAAACTGCAACTAACAGTTACTATGATGGTTATTATGGAAGTCTTGTTTCAAAACACACCCGTCAGTTTCTCCTGGAAGCATTTTTCAAGCCACCATCAAGCATGATGTTGGTGGTAGAAGCTTAATGAAGAGCTTAATTAAGAGAAGGGCAACGAAGCTGGGGAAGGGTCTAGAGGCCAAGTGTGGGGAGGAGCAGCTGAGGGAGCTGGGGGTGCTGAGCCTGGAGCAAAGGAGGCTCAGGGGAGACCTTCTGGCTCTGCACAGCTCCTGACAGGAGCCTGGAGCCAGGGGGGGGGTCAGGCTCTGCTCCCCAGGACAGGACAAGAGGAGATGCTCTCAAGCTGCCCCAGGGGAGGTTGAGGTTGGACAACAGGAACCATTTCTTGCCCTGGAGGGTTGCCCAGGGCAGTGGTGGAGTCCCCACCCCTGGAGGGGTTCCCAAGCCGTGGAGATGTGGGGTGAGGGACACAGGGCAGTGGGGACCTGGCAGGGATGGGGGATGATTGGACTCCATCTTAAAGGTCTCTTCCAACCGAGACCATCCCGACCCTCTCTTCCTTCACACTTCTAAGCTAAGCG
Organism: Merops nubicus; assembly: GCF_000691845.1. NCBI lineage: Eukaryota > Metazoa > Chordata > Aves > Coraciiformes > Meropidae > Merops > Merops nubicus. The sequence continues at coordinate 31,033 of NW_008582121.1, forward strand.
TACCTGAGGGGGAGGGAGGGAAATACACTTTTGGGCGGGGGTGCAGAAATCTGCCTCGATTGACAGTTTGGGGTACATCCCTATTCCTGTGCAGGGCCCTCAGCCAGCAGGCACAGTTGGAAGCTGAGGGGCAGGCAGAGCTCCCTTCCCTTCCTTCCCCTTCCCTCTCTTCCCCTTCCC
>NW_008582122.1:0-826 GCF_000691845.1 Merops nubicus
AATTTTTCTTCAGAAATCCTACTTCAGTTTCTGAGGGAGGGGAAAAAAAACCGAGTTTCCAGTTCTAACAAATAGAAAGTTTGACCTCATTCCCCCCAAACTGTGCCTGTGGGAGCATGTGTTGGGAATTGAGATGGATGTTCCAAAGTGCTGTCAGTGCAGTGGCAGGAGCCAGGGACATCTGAGGATGTGGATGCACTGTCCCATGTTGCAGGCACTGAAGAGTCATGAGTAAGGTTATAAATAGAATTATAGAGTAATTTGTTGGAAAACACGTTTAAGATGGTGGAGTGGGGTCAGTACCTGTAGCTCACACTGTGTGTGTACCTATAGGGAGCAGCTCTGGATGGGATTTGGGAATAGTCAGTAGGAAGGTGAGCTAGAGAAGCTGAACTGTGCCTGGTGTACATCAGTGTAACCCTGAGGTCTGGCAATAAAACCAACCCAAGGACCTCTGGGCTTCATGGGACATGCTGGTAATAGACATGGCTTGAAGAAGTAAATGCTGGTGGTGAAAGAGCTGCCCGAAGTCTTGGATGTTTCATAGAGTCATAGAATGGTTTGGGATGGAAGGGACCTTAAAGATCAAGTTCCCATCCCCTTCCCTTGTGGGATTCCTTCCACTAGATCAGGTAGCTCAAAGCCCTGTGCAACCTGGCCTTGAACACTTCCAGGGATTGGGCACCCACGGCCTCTCTTGGCGACCTGTTCCAGTGCCTCACCACTCTCACAGTAAAGAATGTCTTCCTTACATCTAACCTAAATCTACCCTCTTTCATATCACTACACTCCCTGCTAGAGTCCCTCCCCAGCTTTCCTGTTGGCC
>NW_008582123.1:0-4607 GCF_000691845.1 Merops nubicus
GGCCGGGGCCTGCCCGGCGGGAAGGCTCCTCCGTTTCCCTGCCCCCTGAGTAAGCGGCTCCCGGCCGAGAGACGCTCGGTTTCGCTGCGTTGAGTCGTCTTGTTTCTAGGCTGGGTGCAGCAAATACGCCCCTTGAGTTCAGTAGCGAGGTATTAGCAAAATTCTCCCTGGATCCTGGTTCTCCTCAGTATGTGTGGGTGGCAGCTGTGGCCAGGAGCCCAGCCCAGAAACGTGATGATGGACACCTTTACCACGGGACACCTTCAGTCATTCTGATCTGGGGGTAATAAAAGCAAAAGAAAAACCACACGCTGTTTTGTTCCCTGTGATAGAAGACAGGAGCTTTTGCACAGTCAAAACAGATTGGTACCTTGAAAGTGTTACAGGATACAGATGTAACGGCGACTTCTATTGTGCAATGCAACTGTTGACAAATGCATGGTATATGTCAGATGAAATGAAGTAATGGCTTAGAGTTTGCTGGAAACACCCAAGGGTGGTTTTCTTAATACTTCTATGCTATTTTTGTTTTTTTGTTTCAGGGTAACCAACAAAAGAAGTTATGAATATAATCCGCAGCCTAAAGTTGCCAAGCAGGAACTGCATTTTCTTTCATTTAGCTGCCTTCACCAAGCAGGGCAAGTGCAGTAATCTGTACAGGTCATATGCAGAACATTGCCAAACTCAAGTCAGTTGTACACGAGATAGGTGCCAAAGGCTATATTTGAGTGGAAATACTAGAAACTGTTTTCCAACTGGAAGATCTGACTACCGTAGAAACGTCATCTGTAAAGGACAGAGGTATCCCTTGAGTGCCTCAAATACAGAAGTATACAAGAATGCACGCCACAGTTTGGGAAGGTTTTGCTTCCAGTCTTCCCGGACACTGGGGGAGAAGACCACAACCTTGCAGATCAGTTCTGCAGGGCAACTCCCACGTTGTTTTTCTGCTCAGAACATTCAGATCATCAGGTGTTTTCGTACATCGCCATTGTTTCAGGCTGCACCAGCTCCTTTTTTCTGGATTATTGTTAAGCCAATTCAGAAGTTATTTGCTATAATTTTCGGCAGGTAAAATACTATCTTGCTTCCTCTCTCAGTGTAAGACCCCGTTATGCAAAGATGTGTGCTTGAGTTTGTGGAGAATAATAGGTATATTTTTAGTGTTGTCATTTTAATATCTATGCAAAATTCTGTAGGACTGGGGCCTAGACAGACAGTTTGGTCAACAGGAAATGATTTCCACTATCAGAGGTGTTAGATGTATCTTTTGCTCTTCTCCTTCTCATTTAATTTTAAAAGATGTTAAGGAGCATTTCTTCTTCTGTGGGAGGAGGGAAGTGGGTTGGAGTAGAAGCCAGTTACAGTAAAACCTTTCATAAACTCTTACTTGAAGTGAGACTGTAGTAGATAATACAGCAAGGGCTGACACTAACAAATTCCATTTTACCTATGTCCTAAGTTAAAACTGTTTGTATCTTACAGAGGCATAAGAAAATGGTGGCAGGCACTACCTGCTAATAAGCGGGAAGTTTTTAAAGAAAGCATAAGAAAAAATAAATGGAAGATACTCCTGGGTGTTGGTAGCTTAGGAGTTTCATTTGCTGTGTTTTATTATACTCACTTGGAGGAGACACCCATCACTGGGCGCACTCGACTGTTGGTCTTTAGGAAAGAGCATTTAAAGCAGCTGGCACAGATGGAATATGATACGGTAAGATTTTTGAGAAAAACTCAAAACACGCCAAAACTGCTAATGTTTGCTTTTGGTTGTTTTAGTTTGTTTGTTTGTTTTTTAGCAATGAGCTAATCCAGTTAATGAGATGGGCACATGAACTTTGTGGTGTCCTTGATAACTTCTAAACTTCATACTTGGAACCCTGCAGAGCACTTACATCAGTTTTCCCCTCCTCTTGTGTCCATTCTTTTAAAGTTTCTGTCAGCAAACCACTCAGAGGCACAGGATAGTTAAAGAGCACATTATGTGTATTTGGCAAACATTTCTAGCTCTGTTACTGTAATATAACAAGAAATATAGAACTCTAGAAGAAGTGATAAAAGCATAGCTGATAGGTATGTGCTGAGATGTCTCATTTTCAGTGCTGATTTGAGCTTAGTTTGGCACTTGTTCAAGGTCTTCTCTTTTAAGCTGTTGCTCTGGAAGGTAATACTCTCCACCTGCATTCAATTGTACTTCCTTTTTTTTTCCATTGGATCAGCTCATTTTTCTTCAATTGCTTTCTTTTAAACTGTCCATTTTGCTAATTTCTACAACTTTGAGTTTTGTGACTGTTCTAAAGTCAGTAAAACTTTATAATGTATGTATGTGTCACTGTATTCTTGTTTAACTGAGAAAGGGAGACAAGAACAGAAGTAGCAGAAAGATATATTCAAATTACTGCTTTTGTATAAGTTTGTCCACCTTACAAATTACAACAGAAATATACAGGTGTAGAAAAATTACGAATTTAGATGGAAATCCAGGCAGGTATAGGAAGGTTTGCCAAACTGTAGCGCCAGGGTTAGCTGTGTATTAAGAAAATGCCAGATACAGGAGGCTGCAGGACCATGTTTATACTATCTTATTTTGATCTGTGGTCAGTTTCTTTCCTTTTATATTTATTAATCCTTAACTTGTAGGTCTGAAAGCCTGAGCTCCAATATATTTGCTATATGAAAGAGAAATGTATTAAAACTTAGATTTAACTAAGTTGTGTGTAGCCACTAAATTAGTTTATTAGTTAATCGATTAGTATGTGTTTGTTCTGCATGGCAATCTATTAATTTTTCTTCTTTAGTGGATGGAGAAACTTGAAGGTAAAATGTTACCTGAGACAGATGAGCGCTATCAGGCCGTGGAGAAAGTTGTTAGTCATTTATCAGAAAGCAATAAGGACATCCCACAGTTGTCAGCGTTCAAGTGGACTGTCCATGTGGCAGATGAACCAGAAGTAAATGCTTTTGTGCTTCCAGTAAGTTGAACCCTCTACAAAAATTAATAGTAATATCAAACCACCATTTTGTGTAGGTGTCTTGTCTTTAATTTTCGCTCACATTTTATTTACAGAATGGTGAAGTGTTTGTTTTCACTGGATTACTAGATGCAGCTTCTGATATTAATCAGCTGTCTTTCATTCTGGGACATGAAATAGCTCATGCTGTGCTGGAGCATGCAGTAAGTATTTAAAGAAAGCTGTCTGACATTCTTAAATTAATTCTAATTGCTTTAAGATTTTTTTCCTACTGCTACCAACCAAACTTTCAGTGTGACCCTTTGTAATTAATGAAGAACGGAGTTTGAAATGAGAGTATTCTGCTACAGTATATCTCTGTTATTTATGTAGTACTTAATAACTGTTGGAAGTCCTGTAGTAGTCAGCGTTAGTCCAAAGTCTGCCACTGCTATTTTCATAGCTATAGAGGTGGATTATGGCTCACTGTGGACAGTCATGTAGAGCTTGGTCTGCAGCTGCCTCTTCTCCTATAGCACAGATGGAAGGAACTAGAGGTACTCAGCAACTCAGTTTGTTACTCCTACACTTGTTAGAATCTACAGAAATTGATATACTTTAATAATTTATTCTTAAATACATTATTATTATCAAAATACAGTTACTTATTATAGTACCTCACAGTTCTAGAGTGTCATATTCTAGAATGCCTGGAGCTTGAATCTACATTTACAGGTAATTGTTTTCAGAGATTTAATTTTTCCATATCCTGACATGCATATGTTGAAATAGATAGTACCTTGCCATTTGGTTAGAATGGATTTAGTAATTTTATTGGAGGAATTTCTTTACTAACAGAGTGGTGAGGCATTGGAACAGGCTGCCCAGGGAGGGGGAGTCACCATCCATGGAGGGGGTCAAAAACCATGTAGACGTGGCGTTTCAGGACATGGTTTAGTGGTCGTGATATTGTTGGGTTGACACTCTTGATGATCTTAGAGGTCTTTTCTAACCTTAATGATTCTATGATTCTAAGGCTCATATTGTTTTAGATTGAGTTGATCTGCAATAAAGTACTCTTTGCCTTCAAACTGATTTCTTTCTGTGAATATCAATTTAAAAAAACTGTATTCATTTACCGATCCATCTGCTTGAGAAGTCTGTAAACATAAAGATCTTGCTAAAATTGCAAACCTACTTTGGAAATGGACAAGTACATTTTAAGGCAGTGAAAATACAGGAGAATTGCTCTACTGCATCTTATATGATTTTGGCTGAGCAGCAGTTCACATCATAGTTTCTTGAGCCAACTTACCAGTTTAAACTTCTGAAAAAAAGTAATTTCTAATAATAAAAAGAACCTACCTTGTTTGTCTGGAACCTGTGTGACTCAGCTGGCCTAGAGAACAGCATTGTGTGGTCCAGCTTTTAAGTGCTCAGATCAATTTGTTGAATGTCAGGTAGAGCTCTGAAGAACGGAAGAATTTCCATCTCTTTTTCAGGATCTCACAGTTTCTGGAAAAAGAATGCAACAAAGAAAATATATCATCCCTGGTGTCCCTTTAACCTGTTAGTGTTCCTGTCTAAATTGTCTGTCTCTTCTCAAATTAGTGAGATCAACAGCCTTCTAGGTCTTTTAATAGATTTTTTTTTTTT
>NW_008582123.1:4620-19283 GCF_000691845.1 Merops nubicus
TTGTGTTCCTTTTTACTCAAGACCTTTGTCTGCACGCAGCCATCATCTTATCTTGTGCTTTGAGTCTCTGGCAAAAATGTATTTGTTCCAACTGTATTTGTGTAGCTATGGTGGATTCTAGACTGCAAGTACCTTGCATCTGACTGGATATTTTTGTGCAGGCAGGGGAGGTTGTGCTCACCCTGCTCCTGTGGCTGCATAGAAAAAAGGAAAAAAAAAAAGTTTTGTTTTGTTTTTTTTTAAAAAAGTGTTTCCAAATTCTGTTATGTTCTAAAGAAATGTCAGATGGTAAGGAATGAAAACAGGACAATTTGTGTTTGCAGGCAGAGAAAGTTGGCATGGTTCACTTACTGGATTTTGTATCCCTCATCTTCCTGACTCTGATTTGGGCCATCTGTCCTCGGGATAGCTGGGCAGTTCTTGGCCAGTGGATTCAGAGCAAGCTGAAGGAGGTAAGACTAAGGTTCTGTATCATCCTTCCTGAATCCCATGGAAATCAACATATCACAGTGAGATATGTCAAAGATTAATTTTTAATCTTGGGGAGATAGCACCACTAAACAATATGTTTGGTGAGAAAGGCAAGAGGAGAAATACTATAAGCAAAAATTAATATTTGAGTATGTTGTCAAAGTAAATATAGTTTTATAAATCTGTATCTGCTTTAGTTGATGTGTATTTTTCATTTGCCATCTTGAAGGGCTTTAGATCATCAGCTGCACAGGCTCCAAGTACCTGTTTGCTGATGAAGTTAGATGATTGTCTCTTTGAAATGTAGTTGACCTTTTAAGGTTGTGTATGTTGAAGTTGCCATGTTTTTGAGTAGTTGTTAAATTGTTTCTAAACCAAATAAAATATATGGAATTCTTTAAATATATTCTTAGTGGTAAGAATGGTTTCTAAGATAAGAAAATTGAGACTCTAAACATTCTTTTAAAGTATAAACCATGCTATAATAAAACTTACTGAAATAATCCTTTTAAACAGCATATAGTCCAGTAAAGTAAAATTCAGAGGCTTTGTGGTGCCAGTTTTCTTCAGCAGCCTAATTTAATTTACTCTCTGCCTCTGCACAGTTACTAATCCGTTTCTTTTTTAAAAAGTGGGGTTTTAAAAAAGAAATTTTGCTTACATCATAAAACCTGAATCCGAATTTAAGTGAAAGAGCTCTTTGGTTTCTTTGACTTCTCTTGATGCTTTTCCCAAGATTTCCCCCACTTCCTCAAAAACATGAAATTAAACATACCCAATCTGTTTTGGTAGTTCTTATGCTAATGGGTAGATGTGTGGATTCTGAACATAAATTATCTCTAAAGAGCTTGAGTAATTGTACGAGCTAAGAAACCAATACAGTGGTGAATGCTAGCCAGCATTTTGAAGAGCTGAATTTGGAAAAAACGAAGTGTGAATCAATCCTGAGACTGCTCATAATTTAGACAGCAAGATTTAACTCCCTGTCAGCATCTTTTCTGCTCTTCTAGGCTAACTGCAACTGGTATTTTGGCATTGTGGGTTGGAATTGTGCATTAGATTGCAAATGGAATCTGGGTTTGAGCTCACAGTCCTAGTGTGCTGTAGGAAAGATATATCATAGATGAGATATTGTACTGGTTTGGAAGTGATCAAACTCACCTTCAGTAACAGTCAAAGTATCTGTCATACATAGCATAGACGTTCCAATTACAAAGATATATATTTTTGTTTAAGGTTTATAAGGAAAATAAGAATTTAGAAAATTACCTCACCTATGCTTACTTACAAACCAGCATATTTGGCCTTAAAAACTCTGCAGAGTTTCAGCTGTGGTTGGCTTTTATTTTTGACCTAGTAAAGAAAAACTGTCAGTACTACTTCAGAAAGAACCAAAAAGTTACAGATCCCTTTATGTACTCGGGGAACTGGACTGATGCTTTGGGGCTCTTCAGTTCTATCTGTTTTGTCTCTTTTTTTTCCTTTTCCACTGGATCTTAAAAGGAGGGTGTATTCTTATAACCAAACCAAGAACTGATAGAGCCTCTTTCTCTGTGCTAACTTTGCACATCTGCATTATTCAGTTGGTATTTCCTAATGGATGCCCAGACCAGAATGTTGTGACATGTTCCTTAACTCTGCAGGAGGAGGCTGCTTTAACTAATCCTGATTTGCCTTTACTATAAACTGATACGTTAGGGCAAAGCTGCCCAAACCTTCATGAATTATATGTACCAGAAGATCCTGAGTTATATGATGAAATAATCATTTGAGAAAACTATTTCTGTTTCTTCATATGTATTAGTACAATGTCATACCCTAGAACAAAGGGGAAGAAGGGTTGGTCAGATTAGTATCTTCCAGAGTGATTTTTCAAGGGCAACTTGCAGCTTGTGTTGGGGGATAATCTAGACAAAGGAATGATTTCTACATAAAAATGTTGATGGCTACATTCCATGCTGTGGGCTGTTTATTACAAAGGTTCAGAGACAGTTGTCATGAAAGTTTAAGGGAGCCTCTGGAATTTTTAGCACACCATTTCTACAACAAAAATCTTAATGCAAATCATAGCAAAGAGAAAAAAAATTATAGTTTCAAGTTGGCATTGACCCCTTTGGTTGTTGCAGAATGCTGTGAGACTGGCTGATGAGAGGGGCAGTGAAAATACATACAATTTAATTTCCACTGAACACAGAACCAGTGAATTACATGAAATGCTGTTATGTGATTTCATTAAGAAAATTAATACTGATCCCATGCAGTGTGAACATGATAGGTAGACACCATTTCTTATGAGGTTAGGAAAATAGTTACAATGCTGTAGCACTGTCCACATTCAAAACCAAGAAACAGAGCTTTGATGTGTTTCTTTGCAGTTTATGTTTGATAGACCATACAGCAGAACATTGGAGGCTGAAGCTGATGAAGTGGGACTTCAGTTTGCAGCAAAGGTAATTACAACTGGTTGGTTTTTATTAACAATTTAAGGGATTTTTTTTCAGTTTCTATTATAGTCAGAGGTAGTTTCACACCTCATACAGAGGGAAACAGTGTGTGCGAGGGTTCCCCAATATTTAAAGGTATGTAGATTAATGAAGTGGTGGGAAATTAAGAGGTGTCACTGCCCATGGCAGGGAGTTTAGATTAGATGATCTCTAGGGGCCCTTCCAACCTACACCAGTCTGTGAAATAAAATAGTGTATAGGGGAAGACAAAGTCATTCTGGCTAAATTGTATGCAGTAAAATTGAAATTTGTAAAGTTGTGCATTATTAATTGCACAGGATACTTTTTATGAAGTTTACTACTATTAGAAGAAAAAGCTACCTATGTATATAGGGAAGGATGCCAAATAGTGAGCTATTGTAAGTAGGATATATTTAATGTATTTGAAGATATAAATTGCCATTTAGATTTTTTTCACTTATTTTCCTATCTGTTGTGAGAAGTTCTGAGGAATTTTTTTACTATATTATAGTGCACTTGAAATATTCTGATCTACAAAATCTGTTCTCATAACAATGCAGTAAACTTTATGAACTTTTTGATATTGTGGTTAGATTTTCAGTGATTGCTGATAATTATGAAGTGTTTCAATTCTTTCATTTTAATGTATGTGAAGATATAAATTGCCATTTGGATTTTTTTCACTTATTTTCCTATTTATTGTGAGAAGTTCTGAGGAATTTTTTACTATATTATAGTGCACCTGAAAAATTCTGATCTACAAAATCTATTCTCATAACAATGTAGTAAACTTTATGAACTTTTTTGATATTGTGGTTAGATTTTCAGTGATTGCTGATAATTATGAAGTGTTTCAATTCTTTCATTTCTAGCCAAGTGCAATAGAGCTAGATAAGTGCTAGATAGCTATGAAAGCAGCACCATCTAGTGTTAATATTTCATAAGGAAAGTTTCCTTTTCTTAATAATTATTAATATTCACATAAGAGTTGTTAAAATTAACGTTTAATCTGGTATTAAAATTGCATTTGTAGTTTAAAGTCATTTAAGGGCGTAAATACAATTCATGGGAAAAAAAGTAATTGATGTGTGGGTACCTGCAGCTTTTTAATACCAACAATGTGGGACCACACCAGAAAGGAAAAAAAGCAAAGAGGTATCTCAGCATTTCTCTTCTTGTGCAGGTCATCTTTTTATAATAATAGTTGTAAGAAATAAATGCAAGGGGTAAAGCACCACTTCTTTATTTCTGGGGGGAAAAAAAGTTATTTTCTTACCTTCTGAGTACTCATCTCTTTGTCTCTCAAACAGATGAAAACTAATCTAAGAAATCTTGTTCTGTTTTTTCCCCCTCCATTTAAAAGCAAGTATAAAGGGGTGGTTTGGTGATATGCAAGTGCCCTTTGTAAAGTTACTGTTCCATGACTTTCTGTGGTTGAATATCTCCTATGGAGGGAGATAAGAATTCTACAGAATCCTGTTTTAATCTGTTGTGGATTACACAGATGACCCTTGAAAAAGGCAGTGTAATCACTTACAGAAAAGCCTTTGCAGTTTGTTTTTAGAGATATTTAAGTATGAATTATTATCACTTTATAGTTTTAACTCTATACTTCCTGTAAATTTGCCTATATCTATGGAGATGATTTATTTCTTCTGCTGTACTGTGTCTAGCAAAAAGAATAAGCAGCTGAGTTATCTAAAGAACAAGTACATGCTAGAAATAATGAATCTGTTTTTCTCCTGAATTGTTTCAGGTGCAAATTTTTAAGATCAGTGGAATCATGTAGCTGTTAGAAGGAACAAATCCAGTGTCTATGTGGATGAAGTTTTTACTGCATTTAGATATTTTAGAGCAGCCTTTTCCTGTCAGGTACAAGGGGGACCATGTAAACAGGCTTTGGAAGTGTAAAACTTAGGATGTCTTTTGCAATTCAATATCCATTAGAATGTGCATTGTTTCACTTTAAGAATCTAGTGGTCTATGCATTTTCTTTCTATTTTCAGGCGTGTGTGGATGTCCGAGCAAGCAGTCTATTTTGGCAACGAATGGGAGTAGTAGAGACCCTTGAAAGGCAGCCCAGGTTACCAGAGTGGCTCTCCACACACCCTTCTCATGAGAACAGAGCTGAGCACTTAGACCAGCTTATGCCAGAGGTGAGCACAATTGGAGGAAGTGTCTTTTTCTCTTAGGAAGCTTGCCAAAGGTAGTTTGGTCTTGGTTCACAAGCTGCTTGGGTGTTGATTCACAATCTGCTCTTTTACCATCGTGCTTATCTTTCTTTTTATCCTTACAGAAATTTTCTGTTGCAAAGCTCTCAACCTTAAAAGTTTTATTAAATGAGGAAAAATTAAGATAGCACAGGTAAAATGTAATTATATTCTAGGTTATTTTTTAAGTTGGATTCCTTAACTGTCTTGACTTCTGCTTTGGTAGCTAGCCCTAGGCTGTCAAATTGAGAATGCACCATCCTATCCTGTCTCTCTCACTGATCTGGGATTGAATACATCTCAAATAACTGCCTCATAAGAATGTCAGACCCTCAAGTAGAAGATTTTTTTAATAACCCTAGTTGTGATAGGTCTCTGTAGATTTTTGCAGCCTGCTTTTTTTCTTCACATCTCCGTTCTGCCACACTGGGGAGCAAAGTTTACCCCACTCAAAGGAACCTGAGCTAATTCACACAATTGCCCATCAATCTGTGGTCTTTTCTCTGTTCTTTCTTTCAGATTTCCTCTCAGAGGAATACCAAGTGGATAGCCACTTGGGGATTCTCTTAATTTGGTGTGCTACTTGCTGGTAGCTTAAGGACAGAGAACTGTTGCAAGTTTAGTAATCTTGTTTTGTTTAATATCTCTTTAGATAGGGGGTTATTTTCAACTACATTAAAATAACATGGATTGGTTTTGCCTTTTATTTTGTTTTTCTTTTAAAATGTAGTGCATTTCACAACAGCAAGCTAAACTGTGTTTGGAAATTCCCTTTTTTATAACCAACTGGTAATTTCTTCTTCCTCTTTTTAAGAAAAAACAAACAAAACCACCTCTCAGTCACTATAAGTCTTTCTTAATTCCAAACTGTATAGACAGTTGCAAGATTTATTGACAGGGGGAGCACTAAAATGTTGAGGTGTTCACTGATTTCAAAGGGGGGAAAAAAGATTTTTGTGAGTCTTTTTATGAGAATAGGTGCATTAAATACTCTTAAGTGATGGCATAAATCAAAATCAACATGAGGAGCTGGATGTTGGAGACTGGCTAGGCTGAATATTTTAAATTAATATACACGAACTCTGTACTTTGCAAAAACAGGTTGTGAGACTGTTTTGATGGATTTTGTAATGCATTAGAGCAGCTAAATGGAAAATGATACTTGTTGTGGAGCCTCAATTTTAGTTAGATTGAACATAAAGGGTTCAGGATCCTTTATTTTCATACAGTTATTGATGAGCTTATAAAGTGGTAATGAGATAAATTACTTCTAATATTGTACCCCAGGACTGAGCAAATAAGTTAAATAACTGAGCAACTGTGCAGAACTGGCAGTAATGTTATTTCTGCCTTATTTCTTGTAGTTTAGCAAGGGGAGCAACCTTCATCTTTTTATAGCCACTCTCACTTCCAAGAGCAGTGGAGGACTGGAAATTTTCCTCCAAAAGATGATTGAGGAGGGGATGTTTTCATTTGTCTTTTACCTTAAACTTTCTATGGAGTAGGTTGAGAAAGCAGGGACTGAAGACTTCCTGTTTTTACAGAAATTCACTGTGTGAGGTTGATACTGCAGAAGTGGAATAAAAATGAAAGGTATAGAATCATGTAAGCATGGAGAGTTGTTGTTGGAGGCCTTCATCTGAGAGCTGCCTTCCTGAAGCTGGATCTTGGGCATTTAAAAGGAGTCCCAGGGCTCTGTTGGCATTCTAAAGCAGTGCCTTTTTGTTTCATTGTTCACATACTTCTAAAGCTTTCTAGAACAGTATGTTTATCATATTTTAATGGTCATTGGATATTCAGTGCCACGGGGAAGAAACTAGATTTCAAAAAGGGCCTTTTTATCTCCCTAGTATCTCTCTGTGAAGAAGCTGTACTTCTTAAGACTCAGTATCAGATCCATGGTGAGCATTGTTGTGTTTTTTATGCTGATGGTTTTGAAGCTGAAATGGTTTTCAGGACAATACAATATCTATTATTAGACAGCCACTCTATCTGGGGGAAATAAGGACAAGTTTTTGGACTTCCCAGGCCACCTTGATGTTTCTCTACAAACCTCTAAGCAAGTAGACATTAAGATGTGTTCATGTAAAATGAAATTTTTTCTTCAGGTAACAGAATAGCATGTCTCAGTGAGGTGACTTAACAGTCTCAGGGACTGTAAATTAGAGCAGGAATATCACAGGGATTCTATTTTCACATAATTAAAAGACAGGGAGCAAATCAAATGAGTTCTAAGGATCCTACATCTGGTTTTCTGAAGAAGTTGGAAGCTACAGCCAACCTGAAGAATTAGTAAATAAGAGAACTGTAAGCAGTTACAAAGTGGTGCTGTTATGGAAAGAAAATAAAAGAAATTTTAAAAGATTTCCCATGTTTTTAAAGACTTCCCCCTCAGACTGGGAGATACTTGGATTATAAACTAGGGAAATGAAATACACTGTTAAATAGGAAACTGAAATCTGCGTGGAAGATGGTGAGGTGTTTGATGCAAGGCCTGTGCATTATATTTTCAGAAAAAGAAATCTTCACGTGATTTGGAGTAGCAGGAAGGATGCTTACCATTCTTTTGGAGAGAAAAATTGTGAATGTAGTGCTAGAGGGATGTAGGATCTTCTAGTTCACCTCTGAAACTTTCATTTCAATGTTCTCTGACTTGCTACAGTTTGTCTGCCCTTTTCCTGGCATGCTGTTCAAGCAGGGCACTGTACATCAGCTGAAGCCTCAGCTACACAGAGTAAAGGGGAAGGTTGTCTGCTGAGCACTGCCTGTGACACAAAAATTCATCTTGACTTAACATTTGCTTTTTTGACATCATGCTGTTGGCTCAGATTTGATTTTTGACTCTCTGTACCTCCCATTTCCCACTCTTTCTTGTAGAAATGCTGTGTTGACAGCATTTTGAGACTAATACCAAGTTGGGATATATAGCCTCTACTGCTTTTCTTTTGTTTGCTAGATCAATTATCTTGTAAAATAAAAAAAAAGGTAATTAATTTACTTTGGCAAAACCTGTTCTTGTCAAATCCACATTGGCTGTTTATCCAAACAATAATAAAAAAAATTATTGCTTATTCCTCAGTCTATTGCCTTTTGGATATTGAAGATATATTTATTTCACTTCCTTTTCAAAAGGGGTTGGTATATTTTCTGTTTGCTTATGGCATGAAGATTACTTCAGATAGTTCTAGACTAGAATGTATTAATTAAGCCTTATCAATGTGAAAACTTAAAGGAAAATAATAAAAAATACTGACCTGTGCTTCTGTCCTCCCCTTAAAGGTGTTAAATATTTTGTGACAATTTCTCTTTTCTGTGCTAACAGAGGCAGTGAAAGATTTGAGTATTAGCATTATATATGTGGCTTTTCTTTTCTATCAAGTAACAAATCTATCCATTCTTTTAATCATCTTTTTACTACTCTTTTATTTGTAGAACCTGTTGTCTTCCCTGTGCCTGCTAATTGTAATTTGTTTTGCAGCTCAGTGGTTCTTAGGGTTTTCTTTTTTTCAATTTTTTTTCCCCCATGTGATTGTGCTATTTCTTAGTTTTTTGCCTGAATTGCAAGGTCAGAGCATAAGTCAGCCCTGCTGAGGTGACTGCACTTAATACACAAGAGACTACAACCCTTGGCCTGGTGTGGACAAGAGAATGATGTGGCTTTTACACAGAGAGCTGACAGCCTGAGAGGTGGGAGGCACTCCAGAAGAATGTAAGGGGTTGAGATTCATCAGTTAGCCTGGTATCTGTGACAGTGGTGAAGGATTAATATTGAGAGCAAAAAATCACTGGTTTCTGTGTTGGTCTCTGCTGGGAGGCTCTGTATGAAAGCAGTAGGATGAGGCAGACCTCCTTCATTCTTATGCCTTCCCTACTCCCAGCACGCTGCAGGAGGTGACTGCAATTGTATTGATAAGAAAAACAGCTTTACCTTTGTTACCTACAAGCAACAGTTGTGATATTTTATTAGAGGTGTCCTGAAGCAGTAAGCATGCAGGTGGTCTTTGTTCTGAACAGCAGTACTTCTCTGAAAGTTAACCTGAAAAGAACAGCATTAAAATACTCTGTTCCCAGGTGAATCTACATACTCACCCTGGGGAGTTAACCTTGTCTCAGTTCTGCCCACCTTCTCTGTTGAGAACATTCTTCAGTAAAAGCAATCGGTTAAACATGTTCTTATTGGAATATCAATATGCATATACTTCATTAAGAATGCTTTTACTTGTCCTCTTACCCAAACTGTCAAAAAACAATTTACTTGAGCAGTATTAAATAGCTGGATTTGAAGTTGCTAGTGGTTTTGGAAGCACAGGCCGGGTGACTGTTGGGCTGTTCTGTCTTGCAGGAGAAATTGTATCGTAAGCTCCTCAGCCTGGCTCTGTTGTCTTTGTGATGTTGCAGAGCTACCAGCATGAAACAAAATAGCAGCAACTACAGCAATTGTTAACTAGGAGGCATTGTTCTTAACATTTGCTGTTGTGACTTCAGTGTTTTAGGTGAGCGAGACCAGGGAAATAGGCCAGGCACTATAGAGCCACGAAAAACAGAGATAAAATTGCTAAGTTACTTTAGAGGATTATGTTGCCCTTTCTGGGATACAGACTAAATTTTTAAATTTCTGTTTGCCTTGAATAATGCTGCTTGACATTAATGCAGTCTTGCAGCAGCTTATGTTCTGGAAGAGAGCAAGAGAAAACTCTTGATTTGTCATATATGTCAGTTCAGAAATTAATTGGTCACTGAAGCAGAAGAGTTCAGTGGTACAGTTACACTTGGTGACTACATGGACCCATCATGCTGTAGAAAAACAAATACTGAAAGCTTTATTCATATTTTAAAGTTGGACAAGTGGAATATTTGCATGCATAATCCAGACTTGTGCATCCAGTAATTTGAATACTACATTTCAGCAAGAAACAGCTGGAGAAACTGGTGTTACATTTCTGGAATGCATCTTTTTTTGAAAACCAGTTGTTAAATTTAATTTCTACTTATTTCTTGCCATTCACAGCAAACTCTTTATCAGCTTGCCATAGTAAAGTAAGGGAGAAGTATGTTTTGGTACCTCCTTATACATAGAAATGAGTTCAGAAGCTCTGCTCTATTTTAAAATCTGCTTAGTAAGATGTTTCCAGTGTCTCCTGTGGCAGGGTACCAGATGGTTTCAAAATGCTGGGCGAATGCTTATGCATAGGTGTACTGGAGTATTATTTGATATTTCAGCCAACTACAGTGTATGTAAAGCAGATTGAAAGTTTCAGCTCTGTTTTTGAAGTGCAGTGCTAGGACTGCCATGAAAACTCTGTTACTTTCTTCCTCCTCTTTCATCCATCTAGAACAAATAAGTCAGCCCACGCTTCCCACTAAGAGTCCCTAGTGCTGGTCAGGGGGCACCTGGCTACAGCTTGAGAAGGGTCTGGCCATTACTTTTCAGGAATCTATGGCTATGAAGTGAAGGGGAATAAAATATAAATTTGAACTTATTTTCCCATGAAAGGATTAAAGATAAAGCTGAATGTTACTCTGCCTGCAGTTTTATGCTGTAATTGAGGCCAAGATAGAAATAATATTGTACAAAAGTCACTGTAGCACAGTGGCCATTGATGAGGGCTAAATATCAGGCTGGGTTTTGACTTTGTGTTTTCTTGGCATTTTCATTTTACAAATCTTGAGCAAGATGGTTCGCAGCAGAGATGTAGGACCCTGTAATATTCTACATGCAGTATTTTGCTGTATGATGCATATGATCTTTTCTTGATCAGTTTAAATGAGTCTGGTAGGAGAATCTGCAGGTACTAGTAGGTCTGTGTACAACTGCTTGTAAAGTACTGCACTGGATGTAGTTGTGGGGTCTCCATTGTTAGCTCTAGAATGAGCTGCCTGTTTGTGGGGACTAATTAAGGTATGTTCAGCTTTGTTACAATAAACACCAACTTCAGCATTCTTTAAAACAGCTGACTTGATCCAGTTGTATACCAGTTTCTCTGCGGTGCATTGGAGATGTTGGATTCATCCCTTGTCAGGCCTTTCTGAGACTGCCCACAAGGCAGGAGCACCTGAGGCGAGCGTGCTTGCACTAATCCTTTTTAATTCTCTGGGAATTCTTTACTCCTCTGTGCCTTGGCTCTCTAATCTGTAGAGTGGAAGCAGTGGCACTTAGTGAGCAGGAGTTTGGTCTCTTGGTGCTCGTCTTTTTATCCAGATAAATTTTAACATTATGGAAACTTTATTTTCTCACAGTACTTGTAAGCTGTGTGCTGAAATGCTTTTTGGAGATGAGATCATTTCTGTAACTGGACCTTAACAGTGCTGATCAACCATCTGGATCTTTGTGCTGAACAGTTACATCTCCATTATGTTGAGATTTTTTCCCCACCTTTCTGTGCCAGACAACTACATATAGTTACTTGAATAACAGAACATACCCGATGAATTAAATTATTCATGGCTTTTTTTCTTGATGCAGTCGTTTTGATTTACACATGAATGTAAATTAAAATTTCATTTACACGTGAATGCAAACTAAAAGGTAAAAGATACTAATGTGGACAAGTGCCACATAAAATAGCTGGAGAACTTCTATTTGTGTTGTACCTTTTAGAGTATCCATTCTTTGAGATACTGTCTGTGAGAAAATCAATTTCATTCTTCATTCTTCATTTTTTTTCTATTGTTTTACTATATCACTACATTTCTTCTCAGGAATTTTCTTATTTAAATGAGCATGATTTGTTTTCCTATGTATTCACAGGCTCTTAAAATAAGAGAGAGCTGCAATTGCCCATCTCTTTCTGGACCAGATCCTCGTCTCGTTTTCAAACATACCATGCAACGTTTCCTGAAATTGCCTGAAGATCAAGAATCCCCAAATTCTACAAAGGAAGATCTCTCAAAGCCAAAATTGGATTTTCCTCACACTCAAAAAGTGGAAGATATGCCTGCAGCTCTTGCAGTTAAACCTACAAACTAATGATAATCATTCTCACTTTTTATGAAACTTGTGGTCCCTGAAGGTCTGTTTTATAATGCAAATTTGTCTTTGAACCATAACGAAGATGTAAGATACTCATACTCTCACTCAAAGCAATAAGGAACCATGCCCACACAAGAAGAGCAGTGTGTTGGAGCTGAAAGTTTCTTATTCATCAAGAGTTACTGAAATAAATCACTTCTCAGGGGAAAGATAATCTCGTACAATCCAGTCACACAGTGTAATTTTCAGCTTTATCAGGCTCACCTTGATCAGAGGACAGATGAGCCAGGAGCATCCCTAAAGCAGAGCAGAAAGTACAATTTTCATCACTTAAGTTGTCTGGTTTATCTTGCTGTAATTTGGGTTAGGTCTATTCGGCTTCATTTGAGAAATAATGAGGAGAGCTTACTACCCATTCCACATACAGGATGTTTAAAAATATGAAGCTGAGATGTGGTAATGGCCTATGGGCTAGATACACCCCTACTTAATTAGGTGGGTTTACTGCTGGGATTTTCCTTCTTTCTAAGGCATTTCAGAACATGGATTGATTCAACATTTTCCTTCAAAGTAATCTGAAAGGCTTGCACAAAGTTCAGTTTCAGAAAGGAGTGAAATAATTTTCAGAGGAGTCTTTCTTCTGAAAGAAACTAAGAACTGTAGTTGTTAGCACTAGAATACTTTGCAAGGCTGTTGTCTTTTTTTTAGTGATTAGGGTATCTCATCAGAGGGCAGTTCTACTGCAATGACATTTGATTTGTATAATCTGTTAGCACAGAAGTGATTGCTGATGTCTATATTACCTAGTAGACAAACACCACAAGGTTTCTTGACTGTGCAGCTTTTGCAGCTGTATCCTATCCTAAAAGGTGACTTCAGGGAACTGGCATCTAATGCTGAGCATCCCTCCCTCCCTGCAGCCCCCCTGAAGCCACACATTTTATACCATGGAGACCAATATGCACAACATAGTGGCTAGCCCATCTTGAAAGGCAGAGCTTTTCCTATAGCCATCATATTCATCTTTATTTGTACATTTGAGTTATCCTTGCTTTGCAGCTGATAAAAATACTAAAATGTCAATCTTGCAGGAAGATAAAGAAAGAAGTAGCAGTGAATGAAAACAAAAATAGGGAAATCCCTTTCCTTTACCTGCTAAGACATGGTTGCTACTAGGTTTTCTTCATATTTCTTCAATCAGAATGCAAGCTTTTAAAAAGGAAAGAAATACCTATTCAATGCTGCCAATGAATATAGTTTGAAAAAAAATAAAGATAGTGAGACAAGTAATTGTTTTACTCATTTCAGTCAATGAACCAGGGTCTTATGAGAAACACCAGCAAGTACCTACCTTACATATATTCAGAGGTAAGTTGATGTATCTGTAATGTTGATGATTCTAGGTCTGATTATATAGGTCTAGACTGGCTGCATATTGCTTACAAGCTGTTTTTAAATCTCTGCTCAACACTGCTGGCAAGAGGCAGAAGGTCCAGCCTGACCATTATTCATCCATCCATTTTTATTCTTAGTGACAGGAGGTTTTGTAACAGGCGTTCAGTGATGTGTTGAAGCATTTGGACATTGTCATCTGAAGGTAAACAGAAAAATACACTGTTTAGATTTCCCTGTGGACCTTCTAGTTTATACTGCAACACCAGGACCCCAGTGCTGCTGCCTCTCTCTCACTCCAGTGTCAAAGCTTGTTTTGTTATCCAGGATCCCTGGTTGACATGCAACTTAATGCTTGTGTCTGTTAGGACTAAGGAGAACACAGAGTTTTTGTAGCATTCAGGATGAAGTGGGAAACTATACAAGTTTCATATATCTGCTGTCTGGTTTAAGTATTGCAGTGGAAAACTGGAGATGCAATTTTTAGGTTCTCCAAGGAAGCTGTGGTTTTGGGTATTTTTTTCTAATTTGGGTGTAAATGGTCTTGGAACTATGGTTATGGTAGGGTGAGAGAAAATGTTTCAAGGCTAGAGGTCATATCTTATATTAGATCAACAAAGACCTTATGTCTGTTTTCCAACCACACTGGTCTAATAAAACATTTCTCTGTCCTTACAAACCTGATATGTGCATACATACACGTACATTCAAATGTAAAGTACACACACAAGCACAAGACTTAGGCCTCTATGCTGAAACAGTGGTTCTGAAGTCCAAAGTGGGATGTGGAAAAATCCAGTTTTTATATCTTGAATTATCACAAATATTTTTTCTTGGCTTCTTTGGGAGGGTTTTCCTCTTTTCTGTTTCTCTTGATTGTCCAATACAGAAAATGCCTTGTACTCATCTACCTCTTGGGCAGCACTTTTTCCTAAAATTGTTGCTGAATACTATGCATTATATCTGGCTATACTGGTGAAGTATTTTCATTTTCCTTTCTTGAACAGAAAAATTGCCAAAATGTTGCTTTCCAAACATCTGGGAAATCATAGTAAAAAATTACACTTTTTAATTTAAATAACATATCATGTTAAGCTCTGTGTGTTTATATATATAGTATATTGGTGCATATGTTTTCTATATATTAATGTATTA
>NW_008582123.1:19401-83845 GCF_000691845.1 Merops nubicus
TAATTTTAAAATATATCCATTAGGAAATGATTGCAAGCTCCTGATATCTGTAGAAACTTTTCACTGCAGTTATGAAACTTAGTGTGTCACAGGAAAAATAGATCTAGAAGTGTTGTTGAAAGATGCATGTCAAAAAAGAGGGAGAGTAGTGGCTAAAGTGAGAAAAGGGAAGAGAGAGCAGTAAAAATGCATCTGTATTTACACTGCCAGTATTGCATACTGTACTTCACAGCTTCCTCTTGAAAGTCTAAACATATAGAACAAATTTCACTAAATCTCTTAATTCCTTTATTGCAGTGAGAGCGTTGGGAGATTGATGAGCAGGGGATGTGCATTCAAGGCAGTCCTGTAATAAAAGTGGCTCCTTATAACTCTTGGTTTGTCATGTTTACTTTTTTTTTTAAACTTGAAATACATAATGCCAGGAAAGCAAGGCAAACAGCTGTTAGAATCCTCTTTGTTCTTGAATTCTGTTTGTAGTCATTAAAAGAGAACAATCCTGCAAGCTTGATGCTTTTTTCATATATTATGTAGGCTGCCACAGCTTTTTTTTTTTTTGTTTTTTTTCAGTGTGGTCTTGGTATCTCAATACCCCTGGTTCAAAAACTATTTCCAGTCTGTTGTAAGCTATTTTATGGTATCAGAATTCTCTCTGCTGAAAATCCTTGTTGTTCTTCCAGATCTTGGAAGCTTCTGAAGGGGAAGCAGGATGATCCCAAAGTGTGGGTGGTAGAGGCAGCAGGACTTTGCTGTCAGCAGTGCACTGCAGCTCCTTGAGGTTTCCAGTCCATACTGCAGAGTGTGGTTTGGTCCCCTGCAGTAAGGACTGATGATATTAGTAACTTACATTTCTAGTTCACTAGAAGCACCTCATAAATACTAATTAAGATTTTTTTTTTTTTTGTGATACCTGCATGGGTGGAGTTTCTAACACTTTTGGAGATGCTGAAGCTCAGTAAGGTAGTGATTTTAGTAAAGCTTCAGTAAGATCAGTGAAAAACTCTGGGGCTAGGACTGTGGTGTTCTGAATCATACCTTGGCTTACCACGGCACGCTGTGTGGTGTCTGTGTCTGAAACAAGAGTCCTCACAGCAAATTGAAGTGACAGGCTTTGGATGATTGTTTCATGTACACAGACCTTCACCTTTCAATGTGTATCTGTAGAGGTTGGATGTACCTCTTCATGCATACTTGACTAAAGGTACAGCTATATGTTCTTAACCTCTTATGTGCAATCTGGTTATTGTATGCTGGTTATTTAACCTCAAAAAAAGTTTAGCCTCAATGTTGTGATTCCACCACAAAATCAGGGTTTCTTGTGTATTTACTGTCACAGTAGCTGTGAGATAACACTGCATTATAGTTGGCTGCAATTCTTCCTTTCCTGCATCCCCACCCATCCTTTTCTTTGCTAGAAGCAGCAAGGGCTGCTGAGAGAGGAATTGGGATAAGCATGATGGACTCTCAGCTACATCAAACAAAAGATGGAGTTGAGTGGTCTGCCTGTGATAACTTTATTGCTGGGGCTGGCAATTGTTGACAGATCAGTAAAGAGAACTGACAGAGTGTCTCTGGTGTCCCTCATTGCTGCCCACACATATTGCAGCCATCCAGTAAATGTGCTGTTTGATCTCATGGAGCCTAAGGCAGCATGCCAAATATAGGCCTAGCATGATATTCCTGGCCACATTGTTCTGGCTGTGCTGGTTAAAGTCTGCTGTTCTTGGTAGGAGCCAGGGGTTCTTACCAGGATTTCTCAATGGATGCCGAGAATTGTTATCTACAGCACATAAATTCATTATAACTATTAAACTAAGCTGAAATTGAACCTGTTGACCTGGAAGTGAATGGCTCCATAACATTTCATTAATCCTTTGAGATGTTTAATTCCTGCTAATTTGATATTTCAGATACAATCTTCTCTACAGATATAATGGCTTAATTAGTATACATTACATGATGTCTCTTCACACTACAGCGTGTACAGTATTTATCCACTAGAAAAGCAATTCAGTAGAGCTCAATTATAATACATTGACTAGAGCATAAAAGTTGAAAGGATATATGCAGTAGTCATTGTATTTTAAGCATAAACATTTTTCAGGCAGTCCTTTATTTGTTGATACAGATTGCCTTCTAAAAATTTTGTTCATAAACCTTTTGTTACAGCTTACTCAAATATTTCAGTTTAAAATGGGATTCTGACAATACAGGATTAATTAGCAAGTCATAACCAACATTTGATGAGGCAACAGTTGATAGAAGCTTAAAGTATAACTTAGTCTCCTATATAATATCCTTAGTATAGTCTTTTCAAATTGTTGGGAGACCAGCAAAACAGATGGGAAAATACAAGTTTGAAGAATGATTTTCTACTTGATATGGTTGTCATCTATATCTTAATTTGATAAAACCACTGCTGGCTGACAGCAGTTTTTGGTGATGGATACTAAAATACATGCTAAACCAATGTATTTTGTAGAATTTGCCTTGCAAATCTTTCAGCTGGAGTCACCTGTTCCAGAGCACAGAGCTCCCTGTAGCAGTTCAGGACAGTGGATCCACGTGGAACTGCAGGGAATGGGCAAGGAGAAAGGTGCCAAGTCTTTGGAATCTGGTCATTTTGGTGCTGCCTTGCTGGGAAAAGTCGGTGGAGGCACAGATGGGAAGAAGCTCTGATATCTTAGAAACAGTTCTTGTAATAATTACAGAGACTGTTTTCCAAAGTGAATACCATCAAAATGATACAAAGGGTTTTTTTCTGCTCACGAGTGATGATGTGGTCAAGGCCCTCCATTTTCACTAAGGTTTTCATCATGCCTTTTTTACACAATCCAGTCCAGAAAATTCATCATGTCATGGAAACTGGGTGAGGAAACCAACATTGCAACATCAAGTCAGTGTTGAAAAGGGGTGGAAGGTCGTTCATGCATAAGAAAATTTTCAGCAAATGGGCTGAAAAGTTGATAAACCTTGTAAGAAGCTGTAAAGTTCTTCTGCAAGTTTCATTGCAGGTTCTTCATAGGCTCAAATACCACTTTTGACCTTTTCAAATGGCTGTTGAGCTCAGCTCAAGGGGCTACAAAAAGATGCAAGAATCTGCTGGAGAAATGGTATTTCTTAACTCCTTTACTGCCTTATTTTTAGAATTGCGTAGAGGGTTGGGTGTTTAACCCATCTGTCAAGTGAAGTGTTTTCCCCACCTTTTAAAGGATGTTTTTTCATGTAGATACTGAAGTCGGATTTCTTTTGTCAGACCAGGGTATACAGAATATTACCTGACTTTAGATGGCTACTGCCCCAAACCAGATGCTCCCCTTCCTATCAATCTGGAGTCTAAGACTTGAGTGAATTAAATATATCTCTTTTTCCCTTCCGGCAACATTGATCTAGATTGTATATTTGGACTCTAGAGAGTCGGGGCTCCTTACTCCTGCCTGGGATATGTTGTCAGATTTATTCCTGACGTGTATGGAATGAGTAATGAGGGAGTAAACGATGGAGTAACGTACCAAAAGTGCAGCAGTGTGGGGTGTTAGCCACACGATGGCAGCTGGGTTGCCTGCACTGGCCTTGAAACCCAAGTGTTGCAACACCTTCATTTTTAGTCTGGCTTCAGGAAATTAGCAAGGTGATTTGACCTTTCAATGTTAACTGCAATGACTCTTCCATAGAGTAAACTTAAAATGATCATGCTTGGGAGCCAGTGAGTCTCATGTGGTTCTGTGTAAGGCTTCCAGTTCTTCTTTATCTGGACAGCAGATAACTTCACAGAAAGCTGCTCTCTGGCAAGCCTTACTTGCCTTTAGCAGAAGTCAGCAAGGAGTGACTGAGTGTAAAACTGTACATGCAAAAATTAAGTGTGCACCACTGGATTTACATTTGTAGTAGCCAGCTTTGAGCCCCTGTTGCAAATCTGGTCTACTTTCCTCCTCCTGTGGGTACCAAAAGAAGACAGAACATTTTATTTCAGTGCTGACGGCATGCTTGTCTTTGTCTAATGATTAAAACAGGATCTGTGCTTGAAGGAGATAAGAGATGAGCTTCCACCTGTATTTCTGATGTCCTGGGGCTTGTCTTTCTTTTTTTGTCTACAGCGTGTCAGGGGGCAGCAAGAGTGAGGCTGCTTGGTGGAAACCACCCATGTGAGAAAGTAAATTCACGGGTGGCAACGAGGTATGGGGATGGATGTGCATCTGAGGTTAAGAGAAAACAAAAATATTGGCATAGCCTGGTTTTATTTTCTCCTCTAGAATTGTTTTTAGAGTATGAGGGATAATGGAGAAGGAAAGAGCAGTTTCTTAACATCAGCCAGCTCTAGCTGTCCAGGAGGGGATGAAATGAGAGGATTTGTTCTGTGGTCTCAGTGCTTGGTGTTCTCTCTCTTCACCACCCACCGTTCCATGTGAGGTGTTTCGTGAACTAAAAGGGTGAGGGGAAATAACTGAGCTTGGTATTGGGAGGAGCTGAACACATCAGCTGGATTTTGGAGACTGCCAGGTATATGAAGAATGTTTTTCACATCCTGAACCCGGAGAAGGCTTCTATGTCTTCTTTAAGCACTTGAACAAAATGGCAAATGATTCTCAAAGCAGTCAGAACCTCAGCTGGCACTGTGTTTGCTGGGGTTTTGCCCACTTCTTCGCTCTATCCTCAGCTGTATCACCCTCCCATTACTTTGATAATACCAATGAGGCTATAGTGGTCTGTGTTTCACCAGTTTTTCAGCCAACAAGCTAGAAGGAAACAAAACCCTTGAGAAGCAACAGGATCCAATTTTTTCTGTCAACAATGAGGCTTCTATTCTGTTCACATTGAAATCCCTGGCAAAAGTCCCAGTGTTTAGATCTGGATTTCTCCCTCCTTAAAACAATATTCTTCCTTTTGTGCTTTATCTTCTGCTTGTCAGAATCAGATGATTATGAGCTCCTGCACAGATGACATTTTATCTGCAGTAAGCAGGAAGGGAGGCGTGAATTAGGGCTTAGAAAAAAATGTTCAATAATTAGCCACGGAGGAAGGAAAACATCCAAAAAAAGTACACAGAAGGAATCAACTGACTTCATTTGACTGGGCTGGAAAGTTCAGCTGTAATGACAGTGGTTAAATTAATTATGATGATTTGGTGAGAAGGAAGCGAGCATGTCCTCAAATGATGTGTAGTATTAATTTTTTAACCAAGATGAAGTAACTGCACACTGCTGCTGCTGTGCATCAGGATCATAGATATGGGGTGTTCCTCAAGGCATGTGTACTGCAGCTGCACCCTCAGTCAGGGCGTGATGCACAAAGGCACCTTTTGGTGACACACTAACCCTTAATCCAAGGTTTGGTGAAGTCTGTGCAAGGCTTGAGTGCTTTCTCCAAAGACTTCATTACTGTGAATAGCTGTGATGGACACAGTCTTGGACAATATGGTGGGTTGTGACCTCTGGCACTAAAAGGGCACATTCCTCTATTTCAGCTGATCTAAGGGGAAGTGTGTCCTGGGGCTGTGCTGAGAGCACAGCGCTGTCTTCAGTAGTGACTGCTGGTGTGAATGCTGCTGATCCTGCATCACCTCCTACTCCTGCTCCTCTGTTTCAGCTCCACCTGCTTTGGCTGCAGCTGTAATGCCTGGAGAGGTCTGTGGGCATAGCTAATGTAGCACACATTACACATGTCCCTGTAGGGCATCCGAGAGCTTCTCATGGCTCTCTCAGGGCGTAGTATTTAAATGTGTCCCAGCTTCAGTTCTTCATGGCTGTTTGGTCTCTCTTGTCTTTCTGGCAAGATATTTTTAATAGTAACTTGCTTTTGACATGGTGACCTCTCTTTATCTTTGTTGTCAGTATTGAAAGAGAGAGGATCCACTGAAATGACCTTTCTACTTGTCTATGGAAGCCATTGAGACCTGTGGACTTCTTGATTTTTCTGTGTGAACAGGTCCCAGTCTATCAGGCTATCCCCGAAGAAATCTCCATCTCCTAATTTTGCACTCTCAGTTTTATCATTTTAATGTTTCATAGTGCCTGTGGGACATAGACGTCAAGAGGCATCACATCTTGGAGGTTGTTTCTTAGTGACCATCATGAGCTGATGCATCTGGGACAAGGAGGAGGGTGTTGAATGTGATGAGGACAAAGGCAGCTAACAAAATGAGCGTGGCTGTGATAAAAACATAGCTATTCTTAGAGGAAAAGAAAACCCACAAATGTTTATGCCAGTTTTGCTTTGTTTTAGTACACCCCACAAAAATGCATTTTTGTTGTGTGTAACTTTGCCTGCGTAGAAACACTTTGCTGTAAGGGTTCACAAGTTTCCCTCTGTTGGTAAAATGTTCCTTATGGTGATTTGGACGTGGTGTCATTTTCATAGACTGTGTGTACACAGTTCTGCCTGCTGGAGCTGTAGGAGCAAACCCTGTGCAAGCAGGGCTGTCCTGCAGGAGCCATGAGCACAGCTCTTCCTCTCTAGCACTAGACCAGGCTGCTGTGTGACCTCTGTCTTCCTCTAAGGCTTCTTCCACCTGACCTGCTTTATTCTCATTCCCTGCTTTTCTACTTTAAACCTGATTGCTTGTGAAAACTGTAAGGATAAACCCGGATAGCTACTCTAGCTACTTCTCTTCTCTGGCATAAAATAACAAGAAAAGCTTTGACAGCCCAGAGCCTAAGCAGGAGGAAGTGGCTTAACCCATGGAGTATGGCAGTGGCTGCAAGTAACACATGGCACCTTGAACTCTTCCTACAGGGACTTTCACCCCAGGTGCTGATACATCGATGATTCTTAATGTGCAATCTATTAGCATGCTTCCCTGTAACAGCCTAATGAGTTGCAGTAATCCAGCCTGCAGGTCAGAGATGAAAGTCTTGCTGTTGAAGCTGCTTATTGAACTTGATTCCCTCATCTTTAGAAGGTCAGGAAACTCATCCACCAAGAGAATGACCTTTGCCAGGTCACAGAGACTGATGGGCAGGTCGGCCAGTGTGAATCTGAATTCTGAAACCAGTCCTGGAAGCAGAGTGGAGTGATTTCATGTTTTCAGTAAAACAAGTCTACTCTGTATCTTTGTTAGATTAAAAGGCTACTGTAGGAAACTCTTTGTCTTTTAAAATAAAATTGAATACTGAGGAGAACATCTTCAGATTAGTATGCTGATGGGTTTGGACTGCAGCACCTCCTTGGACTTGATGAGATCATGTTTTTACGTGTCTGCTCCTGTCCATCAGGCTGAACATAGTGAAAAGGCAATAGGAAAATGCAACAAAGAAACTGTCAATACTGTGACAAATCAATTAAGATTTTTTGCTTCTACAAAAAATACTTAAATAGAGAATACAAAAAAAAAAAAAAAAAGAGAAAAAACCCACCTCAAAAAACCCACCTCAAAAAACCCTGGCAAAGCTACAGCTTGCTCAGGCTTCCTGTGGCTTTAGAGATGATGGTGCAAAGGTACCTCATAAAGCTGAGAGTAATTTGTAGAGAGGAAAGAGGTTTTTTAAGAAAGAACAGGGAATCTATATCTGTATCTCTCATCCCCCACAGGTGGGCTTCAAAGACTCAAAACTAGACACCTAGGAAAGTTAAAATCTTGCAGAATTCTCTCTTTTAGTATATATAAAAAAATAAAACATCAGTATTGTGATTAGTTTTGACAGTAAAACATGGATTTGCACACTGTTTGTAGAACACAAAGGTAAAGTGTCTGAGGTCCCTTCAGGTGGGAGTTTAGAACTTTTTGCTCTTTCAAAGCCAATTAAGTTTTGGCCAAAGCTTTGTGGAAGAAGCAGGACTACCTTCTTCACCCCTCCTATTCTCATTTCATAGATGCCATGTGGTTGGGATTTTGTTGCATCTACTTCCTTTGATTTACACTGTCACACAGACAAATCAAAGCCTACCCTTTATTTATTGTACCTAGCAAGAGTGTGCTACAGACTTAATTCAGGATATAGACTCAAATCCTTCCCCGGAGCAGAGTATGGTACTTTGTCATTTGCAAACACTTGGAAGCACAGTGCTTCAGAATTCCTGTAAACAAGAATAAATTCAAAGAAAATTTTGAATTACATGTGTATTTGGAATGAATACATTGGAATCAGGGTAGCACACAGCAAAATGAACCTATCCATCATGGGCATTTAGTGTAAAGCCTGTATTTGCTTTTCTTTACTATCCACATAGATTTGATCAACATAGCAGTTCTGTCATTTGCTAAATACATGGGCTCTGCTCTCCAGGACACCAGCTCATCAGTTACCAAGTGAGCAGCCTGTCACGGGGCCTGCACAGATCATTTGTAACTGTCACATACCCAGAGATCAGAATCTTCCTGGCGTCCAGTCCTTTGATGGCTTGGAAAGAGGTCATCTGCACCTGAGAGCAGGCCTTGCTGGTTAGCAGGGAGCCTGTTGGACCTGAGACCTAGGTGTGGAGTTGGGATGTTTGGGTCTCTTCAAGGTAGATGCCTGCAGCATGGTAGATGTACATTTTTGTGTTCATTTTCCATTGATGTCTGAGAACACAAGCAATCACTTCATCTCCCTGGTTTTGGAATTCTGTCTGTTGAGTCATAGTCTGCTGTGTTCCATTAGAAGAGCTGCAAGAGAGGCATGGAAGTCAAATTGCCAGCTTGGACTAACATCTAGGCAAAAGCTGGGCACAACAAACGAGCTAGGAGAGCTGAACTGACCCCCTGCCCCAACTCCAGAATTTTTTATCAAGCTCTTTCAGATGCCCAACAGTTGCGTGAGTTACACGGTGCACTGTTTTTTTGGGGGTTTTTTGTGTTTTTTTTTTCGTTGGGGGGTTTATTTTGGTTTGGTTTTTCTTCCCTATTCCTGCTCTCTGGAAAGATAAGAATTTACTTCTTTTCCTGAATCTGTCTGTGCCTTCAGTTGCATTGTTTACTAATACTTAGTAAGTTCCTTAAATATGGGCAGGATGATAGGTTGCAACCAGAACTGGTTTGGATCTTTAAGTGCTTTTAAGGCACTGTGTTTCCTTGTGCTCTTCATCTGAGTTCTCTGCAGAAAGTCAGGGAGTCTCATGATGATGATGCTGGACAGCAAACACAGTTTGAACATTCCTTTACTCTCCTGAATCCTAAAAACTGCTCTAACGTGTATCACGTCTTTGATTCCTCATCTAGACTAATTGTGTTCTGTTTTGTTTTCTTTCTTTTTAAGATCATTACTTTTATTAAATGAGCAGCTGATACATTTAACTTCAACACAGCAGAAATTACATAGTGGCTGCATGTAGTTCTAAGCCAAAATTTCCTAGGGATTTTGTGGTAAGGCCAGTTGCTGCATGAGCTCATTAAGGACATGTTGAAATACTCTTGGTTATTTGGATTACAGATTCCCTGAATATTGTTGCCATTATAGGCCTTGTGAACTGTAGTACTTCTTTGTGAGCATCTCTGTTCTGTCACTGTAGTAATGCCTGTCAATACCTAGGTCACCCTCTTAATTTCAATCATGTATCTCTCCATCTCTTCCTTTTGTCACTATCAAGTAGAGGGGAAATTTTAGTGTCCCTTGTTCCTGTGAGACTTCAGATAAATCTGTCTCTTCTTCAAAAAAATGACAAAAAAAATCTTTTTTTGTCCTGTTGCTCATTATGCATATAAGGTTTGTGACCATCTAGGGAATTGGTATCTACTTGAATTTTCCTTATTATTACATATACAAAGAAGGTGAGCTACAGGTGCACTGCAGTGGGAGAATGTCCATGCCTCTGGGCCTGCCTGCTTATGTCCTATTTCCAACAGGACCTTTGCCTTGGAGACCTTCAGACCTCAAAAGATGTGGTGAAATGTCCATAACACCACCTCCAGCATTGCTGTGAAAAAAACCCAAGCTCTTCATATATTTCTGTTGCTATTGCTTAGGACAGCTGCAGCATGTGTTTCATGAATATGTCACTGCTGCTACACTAAGCAGCACATCAACATGTATTTCTGTACTTGGAATCCCAGCACACCTTGCAGAGATCCAGATGAAACCTCCTGTTTCCAAGACAGACCCTGTCACAGCTCAGCAGATCTAATACAAGACTGTTTCTGGTAATCAGACTGAACATTCCAATTCTCAGTTTTGTACCACTACACCCAGATAGCTCCCCTATCTAGGACTAAAAGTTGCTTTTTCCGCTATCACATCCTTCAAATACTTGATGATGAGACTGCATTTTCGATGGCCTCGACTCAGACTGGATCCCCACGTTCCCGTATCTTGGATGTTTTTGCATTTTAGTTTCTAGTGAGTTTGTCACCCTCCTTCTTTGTCTGTGCTGGAGTACTTGTCCCTGTGTGATGCTGTATCACCGAGTTGTTTCGGTGACATTTCCCACTTGGGAAGGAGATTCCAGACTTCCACAGTGTCTTTGCTTTTCACAGCTTAGGTCAAACCCTGCCTGAACGCCAACATACTTGCCTGCATGTTAATTTTAGTTAATAGCTATTCAGTAAAACAATGCATCCAGCTCAAGATATATGGCACAAATTAAGCTGAACACCCAAACAAATTCAGCAACAGACCCTGGCCTCGGTGGACTCTTTAAGTCCAGTGTAACATCCATTTACATTGTTTTATTTCTCTCTCAAACTGTAACTTGCTCCCTGTGGGGTTACATTGAGTTAGTTTCATTTTCACATTGTACCAGCACCACCATAGTCTTGCATTTAAATAGTCTCATTTCATTTTGATATTGTGATGTCATCTCCACAGAGGCATATTGAGACTGTCTGGAGAATTTAGTGACAGTGCCAAGGCAGAGCCAAGCAGCACTACCCGAGCTAGCCAGTTGGCTAAACTCATTGCTGTGCTGCACAGCAAGCTCAGCTTCAATTTCTGAGCCCAGACCTCTTCTCTGGGCTCATAATGCAATGTATTTTTATATCCTCTGAGCCCTGTTCACTCTCTCACTGCCAGGAAGCATATGTGTATGGGAAATAAGGCCTCTGGAAAAGCTGAGAGTTTTGGACACGTGCAGGTCAGCAGTAGCTGGGAGAAGACACAGGCAGGGCAGGTTCTCTTATGTCACTGTTTCTCCACAGCTGTAGCCAGTGGAGAATTTTTCTGTGGTGTCTAGTGATGATGAAAGCTACCTGCTGGGAAGAATCTTACAGAGGGACAAGGAAGAGTGAGTCCATCCCCCAGTGCTGTGGAATATGAGTGACTCTAACCTACCACCTGGCTGCTCTGGAGCCAAGAACAACTAGACATTAATGAGCAGATGCTCAGAGTCCTCTGAGAGACACTTACCCACAGCTACTGGAGTGCCCCAGGTCCCCTGCATAGCATGGTGATGCAAACCACTTCCAGCTCTAAATGTCAACAGCCTAATGGCAATCCCTGTAACATCTGTCTGCAGCCTGCATTTCAAACAACTCACAAGCTGTGTCCTGCCACGGGAGAATTTGGGCTAGACTGCCCTCTCCCAGCTCAGCATGAGCCACTCGAGGAAGGAGGGATCCAAGTTTCAACTGTTAATAGCACGTCTCCTAGGGCAGGACACCACTCTGGGACTTCACCCCACACCCTCAGCTCCAGCAAGCATCCTGCCTTCATGACAGCAGCAGAGTTGGTACTTTAGGTCAAGGGTTTTTTATTTATTGAGCTGCCATTAAATCAGTCTAACACAGTCATACAGTATTTATGGCCAGATTAGATAGATGACTGCATCCAAAGCAAGTAACGAGATTCTTGCATTTTGGTGGAACACTCACTTGGAAGGGAAGCCCTAAATTTAATGTGTGTTTCATTCCCTACTGCTGTAAGATTTCCAGGGACAAATTCAATCAGGCTGTTTGACTCTAAAGGTGAAGTCTTTGTGGTTAGTGTTTTTCCTTTTAATTATTTTGTTTAAAAATAAATGAGTTCTGCAGCTTTTCAGCTTGAGGGTTAGTGGCTTGGTTTTAATTCTCTCCAAAAGCAGTGGGACTATTTAGTGTGAACCCACAAAAGCAATTCAGTGAAGCTGCTGGTTTTAGGCATTTCTAGAATGATGCAAGAATAAAACCATTTGTTAGAGCTACCTCTGGGATCCAGTGCCTACCTACATTTGTCAAAGGGCACAATATTGAATGCTTCATTTTCCAAACACTAGGCCAAGATAAATTATATCTGGGTGTTGAGCTTTCCTGATATAAATCAGTGGCATATCAATAATAGGATTCAGCCTCCCTCTGAAATTTTAAAGTAAATGTGTTAGGATCCTTGTGGGTAATACTAAGGTTTATTTCATGGACTTCTGCAGGGAGCATTGTCAGTGGAGCCTGCTTTTTAATCTGGCCAATAGACTGATGGGAAAGGAAGGGTAAAAAGACACCAGCTAAAAGGGATGGGGATGGTGCATTGGAACAAGTCTTTCTGACTGATAAAGCAGTGAGGGCATTTGGAAGCCCATGCAGGGCTGATGCAAGTGCTGTAAGGTTAGAGATGAAGAAATGAACACTTTTTAAATGTCAGATGAGACTTGAAAGTTAAACTGAATGGAGAAGGAAGACAAACAGTGTATGGACTATTTGTTGACTTGAGAGGCCTGGGGCCAAATCTTCTCCTAAGTTTTAAATAACAGTTAGTTTGGTTATTTCATTCCAAGCTGCACTTTCCACATGAGGCACAAGTGCAGTTCTGAAATGTTTGTCATGATTGATATTTATATTGATTTTGAAGTACTTTTGCTCACTTCCAAGGTCCTCAATAACACTTCCATGGACTGTCTTTGAAGGCTGACTTTTCACTTATGCTTTCCAAACAGTATCTGCTAGTTTGCTATGACATTCATATTCATCACAGCTTGGACACTGTTAAGGCTTCAGCTTTATGCCCTATGGCTTTGAAATCATCATTCTCCTTCTAGACAGAATACTGAATCCACTTTTTTCCACTTTGAATTTGAAAGCAAGTTCTACAGTGGCCAGTATTCTCCAAGGACTTTAAACCCAAATTCACAAGTACCAGGTAGATCTACAAGAGGCAGGGACCATTGAGAGTCCTTACTGATCCCTTAATCAGATACTTGAGGTGCAAAGAGCTGGGGTCATCTCATCCTCTGTGCATGCTACACATCAGGGGTAGGTGCACAGTTCTCCCACTGGCTTCTGCAGCAGTGAGACACCATACAAAGATGGGATAAACACTAAAAAGAGAAAAGTGAATAAATGGAAGAAAAGAGGCAGTACCCCAGATGGCAGAGGTAGCGAGAACAGCAAATGGAGGAAACAAGCAAGTGGGAGCCAAATGGAGTAGGACAAGAATATTGTGAGATAATATTAGTCCCTTGCTTGCTACTTTTTGTTCTTGAGCAAAACAATGGAAGGTAAGAGTATTTTGGAAGGAAAATACTGGGATATTTCAACTTGAAATACTGTCAGTGTCACTACAGGAACCTCCTCTCTTAACTCATACTTTAAAAGTATATTTTTTTTCTCTACCAGCTCCATGCAGATAGTCAGATTGGACTCACTGATTCCTAAAGGCAGTGTTTAATTGTAAATTAATATTTTACCTGTAGCTGTCTGCCATGTAATGGGAATTAATGCTAGCCCCCAGTGACTCTACTTTTATTTGTACTCCCCAGGGTTTAGTGGCTTATAGGATTAGAGAGTTGAATTCAACTAAGTAAAGAAAAGGAGAGCAAGAAATTGTACTTTTACTAATACTGAGAAATGTTTATACAGCTGCATGTTTCTACTTCTTTTACAGTAAACATTGTTTTATTCATGCCTATTATAATATTTTCCTGGGTAATAATTCATACAAAACAAGGCATCTCCCTTCTCTTTTGTATTTAATTATATTTATGTCATTTGTTTACTGTTGGCAAATACTTTCATAGATGAAAGAAGATAAAAGGAAAAGATGAATCAATCATGGAAAAATGTGTATTAGCAACAATCTGGTGTTTTTAAAAAACTGGGGCAAGCAAGAACTTGATACTTTCTGATTACACTTACTACTGTTACCTTACAAAAATACAGCATAACAAACAGAACTTACCTGTGTCTCCAAAACTTTGCAGAAAGCCCAGACCTGTGAGGTTAGCTGAAAGGAGCTGAGGCTGGGAGAGGAAAGGCCGTGTCTGTGAGAGGCACTGATGACCAAAAACACAACCTGGAATCCTCAGGTGGTCAAATCTCCTTGGCTTAAACTGTGGAGTTAACAGACCTGCTAAGAGATGTCGTTGTGAAATAGTGTTCACACCATCAGAAAGCTGATCTTTCTACAGATTTCGTTGGGCTTCATGAAAATGTTACACAGGGATCAATCTCACAGCTCATGCCCAGCTCTGTTATTCCCAAGTCCTTAATATTCACATCTGCTGTCTTTTCACATGTGCTACCCTTCCATCTATGAAGACTAGACTACCTTTCTTGGTTTTAGGAGATGCTAAATTAGGGAGAAATTTATTGCCTCAGTAATGAATCATTGCCCTAGAACCTTTACTATTCCTCCAAATATTTGAAAGAGCTGCAGCAAAACCACTGTGGCTATGGAAGGCCATTTACCAGTCAGATGAATTCATTCATCTAAGGGGCCAGATGTAGCATTTGTGTAAGCAGGTACAATATGCTACACTTAGGAAGCAACATAAAGAAATTTGGTGGAAAATAAACCCAGAATGTTTGCTGTGAAGATCTCTAGTCCATACCACATAATACATGGTATCACTGGCTATCAATAAACACTTTGTTGTTAAGGTTCCTGGAGTCAGCCCCAAGCAGAGCTGTGTTCCACGCAGGAGGTAGCATGTTAATTACTTCCAGTTCATTTGTACAGATTCTCTGCTATTGTTATACACTTGCTTTTCAAATTTACCATTTCTATTCAATTTGCAAAATCTTGACACCTGAAATATTGAAGCGTATTAGTCACATAAACATCATTGTTATGGTTTATTTTACTTTAATGGCCTGTAAGGCCCTTTTACACCTCTAAATTGTTGTATTGTATAAATCTATCAGGTGAAATCAGTTCAGTATAAAATCTTTAAGGCAAGATTCCTGCGTCACTGAAGCCAGTGGCAAACTCTCACCAAATGTAAGTTTTCCACAATTTAAAGGCCACAATTCAGAAATTCTCTCAAATGTTTAATAACACTGAATATTGTGCCAAAGGTCTTTTATAGAATCAAAGTTGGAAAAGACCTCCAAGATCATTAAGTCCAACTGTCAACCTAACACTACCATGACCACTAAACCAGGTCCCTAAGCACCACATCTACATGTTTTTTGAACACCTCCAGGGATGAAGACTCCACCACTTCCCTGGGGCAGCCTGTTCCAGTGCTTGATAAGCCTTTTGGTGAAGAACTTTTTCCTAATATCCAATTTAAGCTCCCCTGGTGCAACTTGAGGCCATTTCCTCTTATCCTATCACTTGTTACTTGGGATAAGAGAGTGACTCCTACTTCCCTACAACCTCTCTTTCTTTTCTCCAGCCTAAACAACCCCAGATCCTTCAGCTGCTCCTCAGCCAGGACACTGTTGGTCTTCTCAGCCACCTGGGCACACATTAATACTATTTTTAAAAGGGAAGCCCAAGAAACTGGCCAACTTTGGTGTCTACATTTGTCATTCAGATGTAGATGCACTTCAGCATCTAGGCTGCAAAGCAGTCTTGAAATATGTTCTTGCTTTGCACATTTTAGGCTATAGTTTGTACATGTATTGTTTTGTAAAGTATAAATCTCCATGGGGGGAAGATGAAAGAAGTCCCTTTGATTTCTCCTTCCCCCCAGTATTACTGTTATTGATTGGTCCTAACTGGTGAATAATGACTTTCTTAAAGTGGAAACAGATTACAAAGTCAAATCCAAAAGCATTCAGGCCAAATTCTGCTTTCACTGGTACCAATATAGAATCATATAAATCCAGAGGCTCTCAAATGCATTACAGATCCACGTGGGTGTAACTGAAAGCAGAGTTTTGCCCTCAGTCTTTAAGAACTCATTAGGGATAAATAGCCTTTTAGCTAATGAAAATGGAACATTTTTGTTAACAGCTTCATCATGACATACACCAAGTGCTACATTGCCTTGATAATTGCAAAATTTACTTGCCTTTTTCCTTTGGTAAAACATGGACACTGCTGTAGTTGTTCCCTAGTAAAATAATTGAGCCATAAAATTCAGACACCCAAAATACGCGCACAACATTCAAGAAGATGCAAAATGCAACCAAGCCCTATTCAAAACTGGCTGAAAACAGAACCATAAGACGACAGCACTGAGTTAGTTCCCCAGTGCCAGATGGGGACATACAATTTTGTATTATGCACCCCCAAATGGAATTTTGTTCAGTCTCAAAATCTGTAGCGGACCTGAAAAAGTGAAAGACCGTGTCAAGAGTGTGAAAGTCAAGTTGGGTGCTGGCTTTTGACTTTTTCTGAGTCCTAGCTCTTTTTTTGCTCCTGATTCAGCCTTGACAGGTTCAGCCTTTCCCTTCCCACATACACCTTTCAGGCATGACCTCAAACACCTCCTGTTTGGCTCAGCAGCTCTGAACACCTGCCCTGTAAGGTTTCTAAATGGCAATGCCAACACTGGAAGCAGTACATTTTGTTCTCTTGGCCCTGGAGTTGAATTTTTCCCTTTTCCAAACTCCTCTTACCTGTGAGGATATTAGCTAAACCCTCTTGCCTTTAATTTCAGCCAGTCTGCTATCAGAATATACTTCCCTTTAAGCATACATCATTAATACCTTAATTAGTGCTTTATTACAGCATCTTTACCTCCTCTCTCAGCGAACAGCAAAAGCAAATGGCACCCTGAAGAATGTGGAGCCAGGAAGTCAATCTGTAGATCACAGAATCACAGCATGGTAGGGGTTGGAAGGGACATCTGGAGATCATCTCATCCAACCCTTCTGCTAAAGCAGGGCTACAGGGAGCAGGGTGCCCAGGATCACATCCAGGTGGGCTTGGAATCTCTCCAGACGAGGAGACTCCACAGCCTCTCTGGGCAGCCTGCTTGAGGGCTCTGGCACCCACACAGGAAGGAATTTTTTCCTGCTCTTCCAGTGGAACCTCCTAGGTTTCAGTTGGTGCCCATTGCCCCTTGTCCTGTCACTGGTCAGCACTGAAGACAGTCTGGCCTCTCTTGACCACCAGCCTTCAGATATTTATAAGTATTGATAAGATCCCCTCTCAGTCTTCTCTTCTGCAGACAAAAGAGCCCCAGGGCTCTCAGCCTTTCCTTAAACAGATTCTCCAGTCCTTTCAGCATCTTCATAGCCTCCAGAGGACTCTCTCCAGTGGCTCAGGATCAGTTCTTGCCCACATTGACAGGGCAGGGCCCAGGTCAATCTAGGAAGTTAGTCTGTAGTTTGATGTCTGGATCAATGAGCACCAGGTACAATTGACCAAAAACCAGTGCTCCTCCAACACACCTCAGGAAGGAGCTCAAATAGTGTTTGTGGTCTAATGGGCGTGGGTGGAAGCCCCAGGTGCTGCTGGTCAGAGCCATTTTAGTGCCCTCAGAGCCCTGATGGAAGGTAGACTCTCTGCCAGCTAGTGGTAAATTCTAGGAAATAGCAAACCTGTACGTTGTGGCATATAGTGGTGCAAAGAGGCTGTAAGGGCTTTAAAGTGTCACAAGTTATTCAGGTGTTGTGATTCCCCAAGTTGTCACAAACAGCTCACAAAACTGGTGCATGGGTCTATTCCTGGCTAGAGCAAATCACATCACCTTGATGTTGCTTTGATTTCCCTGCTGTTGTTGTCTTCTTTGCTTTGGAGATTAATTCTTGTTGTGTATTTGGAGTGTGTAGCGAAAATTTTGACCTGAAAATGCTAGGTGCTCCTGTACTATAAATCATAATTCGATAACATTTTGGAGAAAACATGACTAATATGTTTCTGTAGGGGAAAAGAGTTTCTGTTCCTTTGATTTATTGGCTATTCTGATTAATATCTGCATGTTTTCTTAGCTCTGAGCAACTGAGGTACAGTATTCACAGTGGAGCCAAACCCTGTGCTTGGCCTTCACACCAAGCACAGTTCATAGACCATGCCACTGTGGAACACTTCTTCCAAGTATTTAAGGAATGTAGCAGTTAAATGTAATATGGACATTTCTCTGTCTGTCCATAGGACTGAGTGTTCCATTAACTACCTTAAAACCATTTTTTTACCAACTATTTAATACAGACCTATGGCAGTAGAACTGAGGTTGAAACACTGAGGATACTTTGCACGTATTTCCATGAGTCTGTGTGAGTTTTGCTTTCCCTTTGTTGCTGTGTTATTAGGTGTGGAGACAGATAACTCAAAAACCAGAAAAGTGATTTTGTTGCCCATTTCTCAAAATCTGCTTATTAGGTTAAAGTAAAACATTTCTGCTTTCTATTGTATTGACAAAAGCAATAGTAATAAATATTGACAAAGCTGAACAGCCTCTGGAAAGGAGCAGCCTAAAATTGCTATGCAAACATGCTTTAAAAATTACCTACAGACAATACTGCTGTATTAAAATAATAATCCAAATGAGAGCACTTGCTTGAATGCTGCTTGTTTTGCTTCCCTTTACATTGAACAAGAATGACGGATCTTGTGCTAGTTTTGAATGAAAATATCAGTTGGGGAGTGGATTTACATAATAAAATTAATAGAGCATGGAAAGCTTTCAGCATCATTTTCTGATTTTCCTCTGTGTGTCACAGAAGTTTTATTTAAAAAGACAGATGATTGCAAGTTTGTTTAGGAAAACAAATCCTCTGGGCTGCACATATAAGATCTTTACATACGACAGCTGGCCTGACTCACAAAACACTCAGGTCCCTCCTTTTCTGTTCCTGTGAAGAGAATCTGTAATTGTGCAGAGTGCCACATGTAGGGCAAAATGTTGTCATCTGGCCACTTTTTCATATTAACTAGCCTGGTTCTCTCCATGTAGAGATGCCCTTCTTAGTTATGCTCTCTGGAGTGCACCCACCAAAGAGGAGATGGAATCAGACATCTGTTACCAATCCAACACAAAATTGTCTTTCTTTGTGCTAAGGGAAGATTTTGCAGGGAAATACCTTACCATCTTTACAGCATAATTAACCACTGGTCAATCAGTTCATGGTTATCTGTGTCTGGGGTTTCTGTTAGAGTAAGCCTAGCAGTGTCTTTTTCTAGAGGTGCAAGCCAAGGGATCTTCTTCCAGAGTCTGATGGGAAAGGGACAAGTGTTAGGAGCTGAAGGAGCTGGGTGTGGAAAGGCCACCTTCTCATGGATCATAAGGGGTATGTCACTTAGCTCCAGATTTGTTACCTCCTCTCAGAGCTGCAACCATCCATCTTTATGGTGAGCAATAGTGGTTGGGTGTTTGAACTGCCTTTGAAAATCTCCATACTCTCCATAAAATGGACATGAGGTCTGTTATGTTGAGCCAATCGGATGAGCAGTAAGCTGGGTAAGCCTCAGGAGAGAAAGACCAAGGGAAAAGGGGGAGGAGAAGTATGGTCTCAACACCTGAGCTGCTGGCTTGTCATACACAGAGACCCCTTCATTTATTCACTCCTGCGTCACAGTCCTCCTTCTGGAGAAAGCTCTAAAAGGGATGCAGCCAAAATCTGTATTATTTTCATGCCCAATGCATGGTCTATGCTCTTCTTTCATTACCCTGTAATGCCATCATTTGGGGTTTGGTGTTGAGTTGCTCTCTGTGGGTTTCTTCTGGCTCTCCAGATGGGCATATTTGGTGAGTTTTCTGCACTCCTCTAAGACTGAGCCCCTCTAGTTGACAATCAATTAATTGTCTGCTTTATGAACCCTGTTTTAAGGCTTCTAAGAATTCACTTTGAGCTAAGACCAAAGAGGAATTTATTAATTTTGAGGTAGGGCAACTTTGCAATTAGCTACTAATGGAAACTTCATGGTGCCCTAAGGGTGATGAATCAAGGAAGGTTTGAGTTAAAATAAAAAATAGTTTCAGGGTCTGTAGAAGAATGAAAATGTGGTTTCCCAGATCTGACTCTCTTTTGTGATAAATCACAGGCAATTCCTGCTTGGCTTCTGTTTTTTTTCCAGTCACGTCAATAAGTACCTATTTAACACTCAAATCTGTTTTGTTATTTTTACATATAAATTCCATTTTATAACAATAATAATACTTTCCAGGCAGCTCATTTGAGGATGATTACTTTGCTTCATGGGTAGTAAAACTCACTTGGTCTCATTATACAATTCAAGGTGTGTGGAGCAGACAATTGCCTATAAACATGCTGCCTGATGGGTGTTAATGCTTCATTATATTTACTGTTTTCTTTTCATGGCTTCAGGTAACATGACAAACTTTTTCCCCAGGAATAAAATTTAGAAAATCTTTCACTTTTTCTTGGCAGAGCATTCTTCCTAGTCTGGCAGTTAACGTGCCTCAGATATTCTCTAAACATTGAAGAGAACATCCTCATCTTCACACTTTGGCTAGAGGGTTTACAGTGTAAGAAAAGTGTCTGATCTGTTGTTTATGTGAGAGAGAGTGTTTTTTACAGAAATGCATAATTTATGCCAAAGTGTTTTAACTTGTATGCTTAAATTAGGCACCTAACTCTGCTTAATTTCCCAAATAACATCCCAGTTTACAGCAGCACTTAAGCACGTGCTGAAGCATTTTCTTGAAA
This sequence comes from Merops nubicus, assembly GCF_000691845.1. NCBI lineage: Eukaryota > Metazoa > Chordata > Aves > Coraciiformes > Meropidae > Merops > Merops nubicus. The sequence goes on from NW_008582123.1 coordinate 40,001, forward strand.
AGACAACTGATTTTGTGGTTGTTCATAAACGAGGCACTTATCAGAGTTCTTGAGTGGATCAGCCCTTAGAAACCAGAGATGCTCAGCTAAAAAAAAACAATAGAAAGAGTTCCCTGCTTACTGGTTTGAATTTAAGATGCCTGGAATAAGACATCCATGGCTGAACATTTTGGCCATCACGTTTCCAGTGCTTACCAGTGACAGTTTTAATTATTATAATTATTAATATGAAACCACAAATACTTGACTGCTTCTTCTCTGCTCTGCAGTCATTATCAAGAGTTTCAGTGTGTCTGTACATGTTTGGAAATGGAAAGATTATCCTGGTAGATGAAAACAAAAGCCCCATACATTTTATTCCTGTTCAGAGGGTCTACCTGATTCTGTCTGGCTATTGTGAAAATGTAAGTAACAGGAATACAAATGTTGCTGGCCAGCTGTTTTGACCTTCTGCAACACAGAACATATCCAACAAAGAAGTAAGCAAATTGAGGCAGACTGTACATGACAGGCTCATATAATGACAGAGTTTCAGGGATTTTGACATTTTGTGGTCAGGACCTTCCATCCAGAATGCAGGTACCATCACACAGAACGTTGAGAGATCCTCTGTGAATTTCTATGAGCAGGAATCTTAAGCTATTACATCACTTAGGTCTTATACTTTTGTATCTTACACTATATGATGATTGATTTTAACAGAGTGCTGGGTTCTGTGGGAAAACAGTGCTAGGAAAGTTTGTCCAAGTCCTGCCTGTTGCTAGCTTTGTGCTGCAAACCCATTCACAAGTAGCTAGGTTGTCTTGCCTCCACTGGAAGTCTTCTTGTGATAGAAAGCACCTTACTGGCTTCCTAATTTTCCTGGTATCTGTTTTACACTGATAGTTTTTGGGCAGATAACACCCTTTCATTTAATGCTTGCTGCTAATGCTCATTTGCTTCATGCTTCTTCCTGGAGGTATTTTGTCTTCCTGAAGGTATTTAGAAAAAACATTTGTATCACTTGGACTATTTTATAAAGCACTTTTGGATCTATACCCCTGGTGAATCTTTCCAGCTTGTCTACCTCTCCTTCTCAGCTATGATCTATAGTCATCTGAGCCACCCCTTTTTTCCATCTGCTTCTTTCCAGCAGAATTTTTTTGGTGAGACATATCATATAATCTAAACCTCATCTGATCACTTTCTACCAAAGCTTAAATAATTGAAATGTCAATAACATACCATTTAAAATCTATTCTACTTAATCTCCCAGAGTGGTATGTTGGCAGATTGTGAATGTCACACTACTGATGAGCAAAGGACTTGGATAACTATGAGCTTCTAATCAAGAAATTAATCTAAAATTGTGTATCTGCGTAAGAAATGCTGGCACAGGAGGGTGAAGCACTCACTAAAAGCAGTTGAGTCTAAAGTGATTACTAAAGCAATTCAGGGCATCAGGGTCTCTACAGAATATAGGTCTCTGCAGTGATTCACCCCTCACAGGTCTAATTCTCCCCTGCTCCCTAGCAGAGGCAGTGTTGCAGCATCCTCCTCTCTGAGCCTCAGGAGCAGCAGGGAGACCCAGGACTTACCCCACTAGCTGGAAATTGTCCCCTTGGGTTGGGCTGCCTGCACTGTTGTCAGTGTGCTCTCCCAGGGGTACGTGTGCTGGTCCCCTTGATCAGCCTTCAAAGTAACAAGCCTTGAAGCCACAGAGATTCACATCTCTCAGAATTATTGTTTTAAGGTATCTGCAAATTCGGATGGACACCACCATAGCTGCTGCATTTAGAATATATTATCAGGACTTTATTTCCAGTTGTAAAAGATATTAGATTCCAGCCAGACACTCAGTAATGCTATTCTAGGATTTTGCAGTTTATTTTAGAGATTTGAATAACAGCTAGAGGATCAGTTCAGTCTAACCATTTAAACTGCACATCAGCCTGGTAACTGAGAATTTATTAATAATGCTTGGAGCTTACCCATTGCATTTCAAAGAGACTTACAGACAGTAGGTAATTAATTGCCTGATGCCACTGATCTGTCTATAGACATCAGGTCCTGTCACAGACCTTATTAATTGTGAAGTACAGTTATAATGGCTGAGATCTGAAGCACAACTTTGCAGAAGATCTCAGATGTCTCTGTGGGTAAGTGGAGGACTTTGACTGCATGTCTGCATTTAGCCCAAACCCAGGGCTAGACTACAGCAGTTGCTTTATCATGTGATGACCCCAAGCCAGCAGAGAAGGAGGACTAGGAAAAGGAGAACTAGGAAAAGGAGAGGAGACCTCCTGCAGGTTGAAATGAAAACAGATTAAATGAAACAGCCAGACTAATACTGAGGCTACAAAGTTATACTCAGCCCAGTGAGCATAGGGTGGTCACAGTACACAGGAGGGCAGGCCTCAGGAGCAGGATGGTAAGTGAACCTCTCCAAGTATGGGGAGAAGCAGAAGGGAAAGAAGGAAGAGCAGGATCAGGAGGAACTCCCACCGTCAGCAATATACTGAGCCTGATGTTCATGACTGGGGTCCACCTGTGGCCAGCTTGGGTCAGCTGCCCTGACTCCAAGCTTCTGATGGCCTACAGACCATGGCTGGCCTGGGATTCTGTCCTAGGGAAACCTCTCGTCTTATGAGAGCTGGAGCAGGGCACCCAAGTTTCACATCATTATCCTCTCTTTGGCCAGGAAGCAAAGAGAATGCTTCTTAGTGGTTTTTCTGTCTTTGAGTGATACCTGCTGCCTGAAGAAGAGGGGCCAGGCCCTACCACAGGAGCCTACAAAATCCAGCAAGACAAAGTGAAGTTGCCACTTGGAAACTGAGTGTTCAAAGGCCCAGTTGTGGATGCTAACTCTTCCTTCTGTGCAAGCAGTTTTCAGCACGGTCCTTTTGGCACCCTGAAGAGTGTCCTAAAATGAGGCTGCTGCCTTTTCTGCATCAGGGCTTGCTTGGGGCAAGGTATGTCTGCACCAGAGCAGGTGAAGTCCTCAGCAGCCCTATGTTCTTCCTGCAGGGCTGGACTCAGTATGGCAGTCAGACAGGCCTGCTGAGAGGTGGGCATGTGGGTTGAGGATGAGGGGGGTATGCCCATCATGTGCTACAAGTTTAGTACAGTCGAGTACGGGCTGAATTTTGGAGTCTAGAGTAAGGAGGAGCCCTGCTGGTGCAAGAAGGCAGAGTGGAACAAATGGGTAGAAAAGTACCTTATTCCCAGAGTCAGAATCTTTCCAGGAAAGTGGTGGAGTTCCCAGCGTCGGACACTTAAGATCCAGCTGTACAGGGTGCTGGGCCATCTTATCTGGGCCATGCTTTTCTCAAAAAAGGTTGGACCAGATGTTCCTTGAGGTTCCTTCCAAGACAGTATACTGTGGTTCTATGATTTGCAGGATTTACCAGCAAAGTGAGGATAGGCTCAGTTAGTATGTGGATGAGAAGTCTCTCCTGACACACATGAATTACTGGCATCAATATGTTTGCAGTCAAAGGAAGAGAGATTCAGGCCTAGTATTTTAATGAAATTTATTATTTCCCAGTTGTTTCAGGATCTACCAGTCAGAGGTTAAATCCTGCCCGTATAGCTTACAGGCTTTCTGATGACCTTGATGTCTGAATGTGGGTCATCCTTTCCAGGCTTAAAGATTTATTTTGTTCATCTGGTCATTCCCTTTACTGAATACTCTGTACAGTTACTCAGTATAAATATTCATATTTAAAGATGAGTAATCTATCAGAGATCACAGAGGAAAACAATAGAAGAGTCAGGAATGGTAACCTGGAGTCTTTGCTTAGCAGCAAGATTCACTTTATCCTCTTCCCTAAAATACTGTAAATAAGTAAACCAAGTCAGCTGATTAGCTGTTAATGAAAAAACATTCTAAACAGCAGGTTAAATAATGCAGTTTAAAAGGCACCTTTGGCTATCCAAGATGGGATTAAAAAAACATCTTCTAAAAACCATTAGGGAGTAGCTTTTGCACACTTGATTTCTTCAGTGCAGAAGGAAGTGTCATTCTTGCACTGAGCATCAGTCTCGTGCTTTTTCATCTGATTATTGCTAATGCAAATTGGTGGTAGGGAATGCATAAACCTGCACTGCAGTTCTTGAAATAGGTGCAAACTGGAAATTTTTTTACAAATCTGTCCACTTCAGTGTTGTAATGCAGAATGCTACTTTCTTCCTGAAAGACCTGGTAGACAGTGGGTTGTCACAGATGGAAGATCAAAATGTTATTTATTTCTTTAAAATTCTGCAACTACTTTTCATTTTTCTAGGATATCACTGAGTGTGTAGAAAAACATATTTTAATCTCTGAACATGGCTTGGGAAAATGGAAGTTGTACTTGGGGGGAAAGTTTCACTCCTGATCAGAAAGGGCAAAGATAAAGCAGTCAGAAAAAAAACATTTAATAACAGATCATTTTGCTCTGTTCCTGTGGCAGGAGACAATTAAGAAGAGAACATAATATGGGGGAAGGGAAAAGAAAACAACTGTACAGAACTATTGAGCCGAACAATATCCTTTCTTGCATTTCAGAAGGAGGATTGGGGAGAAGTTGACATTTTAATATTTTCTAAATTACTCTGTAACATGTTTTCTGATGAATCTAATCTGGCACCTCTTCCAAATTGATATTTCATCCAAGAATGTTTGTGCAAATACATTATTAAACCACTAATTTAGGTTTAGCAAGTTTCATATTTCAGTACATTTAAAAAAAGACAGCCTAATTTCCAGAGTTAAAGGAATAGAGCTCATTATTTCCCATGCACAGAGGTAAATTGTTTTACTAGCAAAACTCCGTATTGATTTTCATCCTACATCTCAATATTGAATGTTGTTTACACTAAAAGATGCAAGAGGGAGAGTGCTCAGGAGGCAGGAGATGTATGACAAGAGCTTTGTGATGGTGGGACTAACATTCCTATGCTACTGATATCTCTGAGAGTGAGTCTCAGTTGTTGTGGTCACTATGTGAAAGCCAATAACAAACCAGGTAAAATTTTTGTCTCAGCTGTTCTTGGTAATTCTCAGTAACTAATGAAACCACCAGCTCTTCAGATGTCAGCTGGAGCTCTTTCATTTCAACATGTGACCCCTGTTTTCTGGGCCACTTTGAGAAAACTCCCGATTGAACAAAAATGAATTGCATAAATCCTTCCCATCTCCACACTTCAGATGACTTTGAAGAGAAGAAATCCCTCCTCAGAAGTAACTTAACTATCAATATTCATCCCCTCATTCATTACAGTAAGCTGTCAGGTGACCTTCAACAGATTTCCCATCTCGCCACCTCTTGGCCAGAAACATTTTGCCGTTTTTCTGGGAGCAGCAGCATGTTTTGTGATCTTGAGGAGCCTGTTCAAACCTCTAGCAAGCTGCATGGCTGCAGGAAATTCGAAGAAATGGGTGAATACTTCTGTTCATCCTGGTAATTTAGAAGTGCTGATGAATAATACTTCAAGTCGTAATGAATGTTAGAGTCTGTTGCTTTTGATTGAAATTCAAAATAAGCTATGTCTTCTAGAATATATACTGCCTTGCTTTTATATAAATCACAAGTTTAATATTCATTTATAAACATCCTTTTATATATGCTGAGAAAATTTACTTGTAAACAACAGCTATAATTCATCACCATTACAATCTCACCAGCTTTATTTCAAATTAAGTTTTGAATCTGGGCTTAAACTCATTCAGATAATTTCTCTGCAGAAACGATCTTGGCCTCAGGTACTGAGAGTTAGGAAGCAGCACTGCCTTTTGAGTGTGGGTGTTGATGCAAGAAGTAGAAACATGCCATTTGCTTTTCTTCCAACACATTAAGTTACTTGGCACTTGACAAACTGCTGTGATTTGGTTCTTCAGGACAGCTGCTGAAACGACCAGGTCAGAAGGGAAGTGGGCATTGTATTTTGGATACACAGGGGATTTTTTATAGACATTGGCTGAGGGGGTTTTCTGTGTCAGTAGCTGGTAGCTGTAAAAATGATAGGCTATATAATATCTGAGATATTTGAGTTAGAGTTATCAACATGCTGGCTGTGTAGAGACTTTTATGGCGTTTGCTCATCAAGGGAATTTGAAACCCATCAGCCGTCGAGGGGAATAATATATTAAAAAAATTGCTGAAAGACTTAAAATCAATCTGCTTTGCACCAACGTAGCTCGTTGCTGGGAAAAGCTGTCCTTGCTTAATTACAGAGCAAGCTGAATTTTCAAAGGCCTGCCCATTCTGTGTGTACTTGACTTGTCTACATTTGATGGAAGAGAATTAGGAATTTATTAGGCATCAACAACCAGAGTGGGCTGGAGGATTTTCTCCAACAGTGGACTGAGCTCAGTACCACGTAACATCAGGTTTTGTGTATCCAGTCAGACAGATTTACTATTACAAAACAGCCATTTAATTACTGACAAAACAAACCAGAAAGCTCTTCAGTGTCTCCACAGCATATTAATCTTTCCTTCTGTCCATTTGCTCTTTTGTCTTTGAGCCAGGCATGCTGTATGTCTTCTTTGTCTGGTGCATACCCTTTATTTATACTGTAGTCCTAACACTGTTAATCTGCTCAATAATTTATAAGACAGCTGACCTCAACATTAGGTGAGCTATTGAACAAACATCAGGGAGTGTTAAATTCAGTTTAGGCACTGGAGTCTGAAAGCCCCTCCGAGCCCATGGACTCCACTAAGCACACAAAAGGCACAGAGGGAAGAGGCATACCTGGGCTTCTGCACATCCTCATCTTCTGCCATGACCCAGCTGATAAATATTTAAATCACAGACTTTGGTGGGTGGACCACGTTTTTGTCCTATTGTCTCCTCTTTCACTTCTGTGGCTAAAGGTATAATCTCTGCACACAATCCCTGTTTAAGTACTCTGTTACTAAGGAAACAAACTTGTCAAGCGTGGACCATGTGGGAATAATGGTGATTTATTTAGAAAAGGAAAGGTTTGTCATTTTAAGCTCACTACTACAAAATTGCTTTTTGATTACCTTCAAGCTCATTGCATTGTCTTGTCACAATAAACTATGAGAACAAGTGGAAAGGTTAATAATTGTAGGCTTTATTCTTGTCAGTTATTCTGCAAAAGATCATATGGGAGACCTGCACCCTTAGCTCAAAAGGAACAAATTTCAGTAGAACCCAGGACTCAATTTTTTGTTGTTGTTGTTGATATCTGTTTATTTCCTAGCTGCCTCCAGAGGCAGTGTGGCTGAGATGTGCAGATCTGCAGACCAGCTACAAGGACAGACTCTGTGGTACACTGCTAAGGGTAGGCAAAGTCGTTAACACCTATTTTACAGAGTGAAGGAAGGAGAAGGGTCTGAGCAGGATAGGAGGAAGACCAGGAGATTTGAGAGTGTTTCATGAGGTCTAAACTGTAATACGTTTTCTGAGCCTCATCACTGAAGTTTTCTGGTTTGTTAGGAAACAGCAGGGGCTTAGTTTTGTTTTGTTTTAGTTTAGTTTAGTTTATTTGTTTTGTTTTGGTTTTTTTCAGGAAGTCCATTTAGTTCCCAGTAAGAAGATGATAGAAAAAAAAAATCTAAAAAATATTAGTGTGCTTTGAGCTAATGTGCTTTTTGTCAGGATAAATTAGTATTAAAGCAAGAACTTTCTCCTGGAGAACATGGATCAGTTTCTTGCCCAGGGGTGTGTTCAGTGGGAAGTCATTTCACTGTGAGCTGCCTAAAGATTAAAGTGTTAAATTATTTGAGGAAGAATAGAGAGAGAGATTCAAATTGTTGTTGAGTTTGGGGGTACTTTAAGGAGTGATTGAAATGAACTGATCTCCCTAAAGGCTTCTGTATTTTCACAATATGACAAAACTTTAGCATGATGGAAAGGTTCTGGTGGCAGTTTATTAGAGCATAGTTGTTTTGATGGTAAAGTTTCGAGGAAGAACCCACATGTGTTAATGTAGAATAGGGTCTGGGGTTTTTTTAGTGTGAAATGATGACTCCTTTTGAAATTTTGATTGATATAACTTTAAGAATATTTGAAATCTAAATGAAATGTTTCACAGGGATTAAATAGAATTTATTTTTGTGTACGATTCACATTTACACTTTCTATCCTTACCTGGATTGGCAAGACTAAAAAAATCTTGAAGTATTTCCCAATAAAGGAAAAATATTGCCTACATCCTTCTTGGATCTCTTGCTGCTTTCTCCCAGGCACGGAACAGTTCTTCCCTGCTTTCCAGAGAACCCTGAAGGCTTCTTGGAAAAGGAAAAAAAAAAACCTTGCTAATATCCATCCACAGTCTTTTCCCATGTGGAATTACTTGCTTCATTTTGCTAGAAAATGAATAATACAGTAGTAAAGGATGCAGCATAAAGTATTTATGGCAAATTAAAACTCATCTCCAGGACAATTTAGATAACAGGGACATGAGCTACACCTGGTCTGTTCTTTACTGGAGCAAACTTTTGAGGAATTATTCATCACTGAAAGTTATTTTCATTAGCTACAAACAGGAATGAAGAATAAATTAATCACAACATAACAGGAGTTTTATCTTGCAATTATGACCAATTTGGTCTTATTTGCTGCATTAGAGTCAGGTTGGGTAGTGCTTGTACTTAATGAGTGGGTTCATGGCCTTGTGTTGTGGAATCTGTATGGAGACATTATGTTGGAGCTGTGTAATTGGATGCACTGTGATTTGGTCGGTAGGTTTTTATGCAATGGCACTGCCAGACACTAGCTTGTCTTTATTTGTCATTTGGGAAGGACTAGAAGGATCCTCAAATGTTCCCTAGTGTATCAGCTGCCCTGTTCTGCAGCCCTTCTTTACCTACCATTCAGGAACTGGATTTCTAAAAAAGGGCTTAAAAAATACAATAATTTGCCTCAGCCTTTTGAATTTTTATATGTCTGTTCTGCCACCAGACTCCAGACTAAAGCTTTTGAGTGATGGGCTTTTTTGCTATTTGGGAACTATTGTTCTGGGAGCTGGAACCAGATGAATAATTGAATTTCCAGGTTTCCCCTGAACAACAAAAAAAAAAGGCAAAATGAGTTAAAAACAATTGTCAGGTTATCCAAATGATTTACGTTTTTAAAAACGGAATCCTAGATAAACTTGTTCTTGAAAATGCAGTTTTAAACTTAAACCCCCCAAATGGCACCTTGATGAGGATGATTAGCATAATTTAGGATTTAATCCCGGGCCTCGGTGGTTGCGATCTCCCTGCACTATGAGAAGAACAAAAGAGGCAAAAGGGATGTGGGGACTTTGTGGAGTGTGACCTGTGTCTCCTATTGCCTCACACGGGAGCTGAATACCAATAGATTTCTCATTTCCATATTTTGAGAGGTCTGGTTGACAGCTCATCACAGTAGCAACAGACTGTCGTGCTGCCAAAGCTCTTCCAAGTGCTGCAGCCCTTATCTCTGGTAGGACTCTTCCATTGCTAGCACGGATCAGCCTCCCAGCTGGAGCACGTGCACCTTTCCAAAGACCTCTTGTCTACACACACAAGAGGAAAATGCGTTTTCTTCTCTCAAGAAGGGGCTAAAATAATTCTCCTGGAGCTGGGAAGCTGACATCAGAAATGCTGCTGTTACAAAAAGATTTTTTTTCTGCAATGCTGCTTCTTTCCTGCTGGAGATAACACCTTCTTTCCATTTGTTCCTATTTCCAAGGGTGGATGTCTGACTTTTTGTCACAGCCATGGGCAAACAATGAAATCACTCTTCTTCAGACTTCTGGTGGAGCCTGGATGTTTCAATGTGTGGCCATTCAATTCTAAACAAAGAGTTTTAAGTGGAAACTGTAGGAAACAGAATCTTCTACTCTGAAAAAAAAACCCCAACACTATCTTTCATTTATTTGACCCATGTTCTATCTAGAGGTGACTTCATCTTCCAGAGAGGAGTCTCTTCAGCCTTTGGCCATGATCCCACAGCCTGGAAAGAACTGCTCAGCTGCAGGATGAGCTTCCATTTAGGAAGAAATTCTAAGCAAAAGGCACCGTAGGCTTGTTAGAGGGAGATCAATGAATGGTTGAATGATTAAGTAATGTGAGATTTTGGTTGTGGTTTTGTTTATTCTATATGCTTTTGAATATGTTTTTATTTTGGTCCAGAGATGTTAAATGCACTGTGGCAATCAAATGCTAAATCTTGTGACTTTGCTTTAAAATGCATGGACTGAGGTGATGATAAGGAACAAAAAAAGATTTCACTGTCATGCTTGTGAACCATACTATAAAAGCAGTCTTGCTACTGCAGCCAGCTATCAGCCTGCCTGCCCTTCAGTCTGCTCAATCAATACCTGTATAAATACCTTTTCCCAAGGGGTGAACACAGGACGCTGCCTTGTTCACTGCTGGAGCTGGTGCCAGTGAGCCATGACAGCAGGGTGAGGATGGTGGCCTTCAGAAAAAGTCACCCAAGCAGACATTCTTGAACCATTTATGCATTTTCACCTAAGAAATGCTACTTTGCCTCTCCATATGTCCCTTTAACAAGTGTAGCACCTACCCACATTAAAAGCCAGAGCACATTTCAATAAAAGAACACAACAAAGAGGATTAATGTTACTCAGTCTGATGGAGGAAAGATCTCCTATTTCTAATCATTTTGTGCCAGTGCGATTGATTTCTTCACTGTGTGGTGTGGGGCTGGCATTGCTCCTGAATTCATCTGGATTGCCTACGGCTCCCACTGCTCTAATCTCTTCAGGTTACTTTGCAGCTTGATTAGGTCCTGTGGTGTGTGTGTTATACCTCCTCAGCAGAGCTGTCACCTGTACATTTGATCACAGCTGAATTCCAACTGTAAAAACCACCCAACAAAGTCATGTCATGTAGGGAACGGAGTTGTTTGGCTTTCTGTTGCTATAGCTACCATGTCTAAAAAGCCTTTGGAAACCCTGGCTGGAGTTTAGCAGGATGTGACATGGCTTAAAAGTGACTTCATTGTAAGGATTAAAGTAGATTTGTGAGCCCCTGGTGATCCCATCAGCTTTAGTCCAAGAGTCACTGTTGAAAGGGGCAAGTGTCCAACTCTGAGAATCCTGGAGTTTCCCATATCTCATTTTAATTTTTACATTGAATCCATTATGTGGTAAGGACTACAAGGGAAAGGTGATGTTTTCCACTGATAATTTTCTGCCTTATCTTCAATAACATCTCTTTAGTGTGGGACCAAGGACATGCTGTGTTCAGACTTATCATTAAGATCTTCATTCACCTTTTTGAATTCCCTCTAGAGTCAGTGGCAGAAAGAGACTGCTGCATAGAATGATTCATCCTGCTCATTTGAAGTCCACAAAGTGTTTTGGAGGGGATCCTACCCTCTCTTCCCTAAGTAGAGAGAGAGCCTAAGCAACTCATTTCGACTTGATGCCCTGCTGAAGTTAGACTAAAGATATTAGGGGGAATTAAATGCCACACAAGCTGCCCAATCAGCAGTTTCAGCAACAGGGGCCAAATCCTGCCCATGCTGTTCAGTGCATGCCTTGCTCAGAGCAGCAGTGTGTGGCTTTAGCAACCTGCTTTTTAGTTTCCTCTCTGACAGCAACAATGCCATTTGCACTCAAGTAGTTTAGCTTAAATAGTCAAGGATTAATTTTTCTTCAGTAGTTGGATATTTGGGTTCCTTGTTCATGCAGTACAGCTCCGTGCTTGAACCTTTTTAGAAGCTGATTCAATGTTAAAATCACAGGAAATACAGTTGGAAGCAACCTTTTTCCTGCACCAAGAAAAGGCCAACTATGCCTAGAATGCTACAGATGCTATCAGCCAAGTGAGGAGTGAGGTTTCTGTCACTATGCAGGGTCTCCAGTACTGCAACCACACAGAAGTGTTGTCACTGAACACCCCTGGGAGGCTGGCAGGGAGCTGAGCTGGGCTCCGTGGGACTATAGCTCACCTTCTTCTTTAAAAACATATATTCTTTTCAAGTTTCACTGATTTTCAGAGCCAGAAATTACTTTCCGGGCCTTTCTAATACTAAAATTGTTACCTGAAAAGCAGAAATATTTACTGAAGGGTAAAACAGTCCATCTTCACAAAGTGAGCCTCTGTAAATATCTTCAGTGTCATTTCATAAAAGTAGATGGCATCATTTCAATTTTTCTCTGCTCAAGTGGCACTAGGCCCAGCAGAGCGAACAAAAGGGAGGAGATAGGATGTCTTAGAAATATATAAAGTTAAATTTCTAGATGTGAATTGATTGTATTTTATTTACCCAGAGATAAACCAGATTCTAAATAATCAAAGCTTCGGCTTGCTGCGCTATATTCGGTTACTCTCAACAAGCTGTTTTGTGTACCTGGGCTTATTTTGTAATCCATTTTGCTTTCCTCCCAGGCCAAGCTAGAGTAATAGGAAAAGCTTGATGTGGCTGACAAGGGTTCTGCTAGGATTATTTGTCCTACAGCACCCGATTGTGACTGCCATTTGAGGGACACCAGGCTACTTCAGAAGCACAAACAGGAAGGTTCAGGTTAGGAGGCCTCTACTAGGTTTAAATATTCAGTAGCTTGGATATCTAGTATTTTTTAGCAACATATATCTATTAGATATCTAGCATTTTTCAGGTGTAGCAAAAGTTCTCCTGGGGGAGCACATGGGAAACACCAAGATGAAGTTCTGGGTTTGGCTGTTGCTTTCGCTCTTATTAGTATAATACTTCATGTAGAGACTTCATTTTTTAAGAACTGCATTTGTGCCTTCACCATTTAGGTGCAAATTTAATTCTACTGAAGGTAAGAGAGTTAACTCAGAGATGAAATCAGAACCTTTTTTGGCTCTAAAATAATGTGGGGGGTGCGAGGAGGGGTGGAGGGCAGAGCCTATAAGGATTGGCAAGGCTGGAAATGGAGCAGTTCTGATACTTAGTTCTAAATCATATGTGATAGTCTGAATGGACAGATCATAAAGATCTTAATTTCCAGATAGGTTCATATGATGTCTTTTGTGATGACTCAGCTGATGGATAGGATCACATAGATGGATACTAATCTGACTGCTATTTCATGAATAACTTTCCAGAGATTTTTAACCCTATTGCTGCTGAAGGTCAGTCTTGATTTTAAGGCAGCTTACAATTTGCAAGAAGCCTTGAAATGGCTGTTACCCACTTCATATGCCTCATGTTTTTCTTATCTCCTCTGTCTCTCCTTGCCTAAATTATTAGCCTGTTCTAAGTGGTATCATTTTTCTTGAGAAATACGCAGGGCATTCTCATTTTGGAGAACAACCATTTTCATGTTATTTTAATATCTTCTCAATATTTCTCCTCTTCAAGCACTGAGAAAAAGTCCTTCACCATTTTATGACAAAGCAGTGAGTATCTGCTCTCTGGTAGGTGGTGTGAGCACATAAAGAAACAGACCAGGCTCATTAGTGTGTATTGTCAACTGCCAGTAATGGCTGAGACTTGCAGCTTTGTATATTATAACCTACTTCATACAGCAAGGGCTATTCCCTGTGCTGCTTAAAAAGTGCCAGGACATCTTTAGCTTCCAGCTGGAAGAACCACCAGAGACTAGCAGGAGGAATCTTAGTTTAAACACCTCATTTGAAGGTCAGAACCTCTAACAGTGTAGCAGGAATACATTGCAGTGTCAGCATTGGTTATGAGCCCAGAGCCTAATGTAGGGCTCAAAACCATGACCTTCTACACCAGAGGCAAGAATGTTACCAACTGAGCCCATCTGACATTAATTAAACCCTCATTAAAAAGGAGGGCTTTTTTCCTGGTTTGAAATGTGATTTCCTCTGCAAGGTTTTATCATACATATTTTATTACGAATTTTAGCATGTGGACTATAGACCCTGTTCTGATCTTTTGGAATAACTCTGTGTGGCATATGTTTCATGCAGATGGGAAATAAAAAAGAGAGAAAAATATACATATTCATTTGTGCTAGTTTGTAAGATAGGTGGCTATGTTGTGACATTCAGGAGCAGCTTAAAAGGGTGACGTTTATTGTCTGTTACCACATACTGATACAGGGAAATATTCCATGTAGTGATAATGGGGCATGAACACACAAACTGCAAGATTTAAGTTACATATGAGCCCTTAGGATTTCCCAGAGTTTGAGTATCACCTGGCAACAGAATCTGGGAAAAATCCCAAGCCCTTTCTGCTTATTCTCATGAGCTCCTCTGGGAAGCACATTTGCTCACAGGCCTGTTTTACCTGCAGCATAACACACATTTTCCTTTAAAGCAGCCAAGGATTTCAGTAAGTACAGGAGAGCAGCAAGGCAGAGTTCAGTGTTAACTGTATCTTCATTCCTAACAGTACCTAAGTGATTTATCAGTGTTATCGAGGCTTTTTCCAATCTGGTGGAATTGGTGGTGTCTGGCTGTTTGGCTACTACCTAGGAGCTTGGATGCCAGGGCTAGTCTTAGGTTTGCCATTTATTCTGTGTTTAATCCAATTTCCCCATCAGCAAGAAAGAGGGAAAAGTCTTGAAACAGCTTGATAGCCACGTACTGCTTCACATCTTTCAGGGCTGCAGGCACAGTAGCTCAGCACTGCAGTGCTGCCCAGCAGAGCACCCTTCCCTCCTACCTTGGCACCGAGTTAGAGGTCAGTAGCTACAGGACTTCCTGACAGTAGCTCAGGGACAGGGACACAGCTGAGCCATGTGAATTCCTTCCTGAAGAGGACAGCTCTGCTTCCAGCTGTGCCCTTTGCTTTGCTGCTTGGCTGGGTGCAAGGTGTGAAGAAAACATGCAAGCTTTCTGTGATGTTTGTTAGGTGTTTTGGCACCTAACTGGAAAAGCCCTAAAGAAATACAAAACCAGTTTTCACCATATCAGATAATACTCCTTTTAACAGCACTGACCTATCAATCTGTCTTTCTTTTGCTCATTTTTTTTTTTACATATTCCTCCCTCCTAATCACAGCTTTTCAGTTTCAGACACTTTTATATTTTCCTCCCTTTTAATGACACACTTTCAGTTCTTCCCTTCTAGTAGGCAATGTAGAGCTCTGCTCCTGTCTCTGAGAAGACAGGATTCATCACTCAGGATTTCTTGACCCTCTGAGGAGAGGAGCTGATCTTTCTTCCTAGCTCTGCGGGAATCCCTAATGCCAAGACACACTTCACTGGGAAATCAATATAAATAAAAAGCAGAGAAATGTCTTTGTTGTGAAGCAACCTCTTTGCATTGCTTGTGAGCTCATGCAGAGGGCACATCCCAGTCGCCAGCCTAACTGAGCAAGTAGCAACATCATTGATTCAGAGTCCATCTTCCTCCACAGCCTCTCCTGCACATCGATTCAGCCTCATTCCCCTTCCCAGCTTGTCCCCTTCGGTCAATCGATTAATCATCAATATCACTCACCAAAGGCAGCCACAATTAAACAGATATTAGATGACTTCCCCTCACATTTGATAACACCGAGCTCAATCAGACACCTGGCACTTTGCCTTCCTCAAAAAATTTTAACTAATATCCAGTTGAAATAGAACGCTTTAAATTCAGCACCTGCTACAAAACCCTGCTGAGAAGCTGGATGGTTGGACATTTTGTTAAGCACTGACTTTCCTCATCTTGCACCTTCATGCTATTGACAGTTTATCTGTGAGCTGCTGTAACTGAAATGTGTATGTGGCTCAGAGCAGCCCCAAAAAAATGTCATCTACTGTAAAGGAACTAGCTCATGTAGAGACAGAAATGTGTTTTATGGAACAGAGAGAGGAGAATATCCATGTGAAGACTTCCAGCCTGTCAGAGAGGTGGCTGTAGACCAGTGGCATCAGTCCCAGAGCTGCTCTGTCCTGAACAGGGCAGCATTAGCTGGCACAGATTCCCCAAATAACCTTGTTTCATTTATGGGCTTCCCTTGAACCTGTCTTATGGTACTTCACAAGCCTGATCAAGATTTACTTGCCTCTCTGCCCCCATGGGTACCAACCACATGAGTTTCTGCAGCAGGGGTGCTGATCAGTTCAGCCCCAGGCTGATGGAGTGCTCTGTGAAGGGAGTCCCTCTCTTACATTTGCATAGAAATAAGTACAATAGCTCAAGCCTTGACTTCGCACTAATTCAGGTGCAGATTATAAAATGTCACTGGAACCTCTACTCCCTGCTCGCTGTCAAATTGGAGGTATTTTACCTTTGCCTAGGTGCAAATGGATATGCAGGGTGGGGGAAGTGGAAGAGGAGACCTCTTTTGTTCTCAGTGTGTTTCAACACCCTGAATGTCCACAGTCTGTTTCAGGTAGATGACTCAATGCAGTAAACCCATTACCTGTCTGTAGATGCTGTAATCCTGCCTGTGCTACTGGAGAGAGAGCAGGATTTATCTGTTAAACTAGACAGTCAATTGATGCTAAAATACTTGAATTAACTTGGAGAAATAAAAGAAAAAAAATTATAGATGTGAAGCAATAGAGACTTGTCATTATCATAGCCTGGTGAAAGTTTCTTTTCGGCTACACATTCATCATCTAAAGACTCACTCTTTTTTTTATAAATTTCCTGCCTGGCAAGTTTTCCATCCACAGATTTCTGAGAGGGTTGAAGCCCTAGAACATATATTTAGTGCATGCCGACAGGTCCCTAATTATGACTTGATGAATCACAGCAGTGCCTGCACCTGCCTAGGCAAAGCATCTTCATCTCTGCTTTGTGACCCGTGCAGGAGCTGGGGACGTGTGGGACAGTGCCTGCAGAAGCACCCAGCTCTGTCCTCTTCCCTGCTGCTAGTTCTGCTTCTGCTCTGACCAGAGCAAACCACTTCTGGTGGGAATAGGGGACTTCTTCCTTTGCTGATGTTTCTGAAGCTTTTCTCTGGAACTGAAAAGGGCTAAAACCTGGTTGCACTGAGAGTTAATTTTTATACACCGTGCTTTCCAGAGGAATGGGTTCCCATCAACCCCAGAGACATTGATGGGAAGGTTCACAGGATTTCCCCTAAATACAGACAAAATGCCTTTCTCTTTTGAAAGCCATTAAGTACACCAGGAAACCTTATAGGTCTTGAATCACTGTGGGCTTATAGGGATATGCAGAACTGTGATTTTATCTGGTTTTCCTTTTTGACCAAATGCAATAGTTGTTTTTTTTTTTTTTCCTTTTGCTTTAATTTGGAAAAGTCTTGAGCAACCATTAAGGGCAAAAAAAGGCCCTTTTCTGGGGTGTAGGATGGGGTAGGTTGCACAGGACTCAGCTCAATGCCCTGAATAAGGAGAAGGAATTCATGGGGCACTTGAGGGGAATGTGAGACTCCAAGCCATTTCCTACCAGGAAATACAAAGAGCACAGGCAATCCAGTGAACTGACTGTGTTGGGAAGGAACTCAAAGGAGAGGTTAGAGAATAGTTTTCTGCAGAGGGTCCTTTTTTTTTATTTTTCAGAGAAAGACTGAAAAATGAGAGAGACTTGGAAGGGATCCAGACAGAACTGAGAAAAAAGCTTTTTTATTCCCTTGAGATGAAAAGGCCCAACTGAAACTACTCTTAGTGAGAAATGGGAGCAAACCACATCAGCTTTCATCTGATGGGATAAGGATTTTCTTTTCAATTTGGCATCCAAAGAGTAAATCTGGAGGAAATAAATTGAGCGTGGATCAAACCAAAGCAGGTCTAATGTTTTTACCCTGACATGAAAACAAGAAAGATAATTAGTCCAATACAAAACATTGGAATGAAATGTTTTCTTTTCAGGATCTTGTAAAAATAGCCAAAGAAATGAAAGATCTGGTTGACCAAAGAGGAGGAGCTGTATCACATCCCTTTTATCCTACATTTTGGAGACTTGGTCTCTTATCTGCCTGCTCCAGGAAATCAAGGGATGTCATTCTGTATACCTTACCTCACACTAACAATCTGCTCTTGGAATGGATGCCTAGTGTGGCTTTTGTTGATGCAAGCATGCCCAGGGATGGTGCTGGAGCCCTTCTTTGACTCAGATGCACCCTAAATGTTTCTCCTTCCCTTTCCCACACAAGAATACCATGACTGAACAATCCTGTTTAAACATAAATTCAAATATAAGTGAAATTACACCAAGCAGCTGCAGCTCTAGAGCTAGAAGAGTCTCAGTGCATTGCTACCTTCATTTTGCAGGACTGAAGATCAATTCTTCCTGTAAAACTTGTCTGCTAGTATTATATTTGCTTCCACAGATCATGGGCTGTTGTGCTTCAGGAAAGGACTTCTGGACATAGTAAATAGCTCCATCCAACACACACTTCACAAAGAAAAAAATTCTTTTGTTGTGGCTTCTCTGTTCTGGGCAGACAAAGGCACGTTGTTATCTGGAATCTGTGAAGCACAGAGAATGTGCTCTGTCTAACAGGAGGCATTGGTGCCAGCACTGTCCCAGCTGGCAAGCTGAAGGAACAAAGGGGAGTATAGAAGGGGAGCTCTCTGTGGAGACAGAGCTGTAGAAGACACACAACGAGAAAGCTGTTGCAAGAGAAGTCAGTGAAACATACCCAAGGAGCACCAAGTTTTGGCTGATGGGCTGGAGGGGAAACATCATGGATCTTAAAGAGCCTGGAGGTAGGGAGGAGGTTGCAGTTGTAAAAAAGTACAGTTGTGAAGATGAAAAGGCCACAGGCAAAGCTTGAGTTGATAGGATTGAAAGAAAGGGTCAGATATTATAGAGAAGAGGGTTCACTAAATCCTGTCAGCTTGCATGTGAGAAGGAGGTGGCAGAAGAATAAGAGGTAGTGCTGACATTGCCAGCCTGGGAGAAGGGGATGGAAGCAGGAGGGGAGGAGAAATTAAGAAAATAATGGAGAAAGGCAGGAAGAGGGGGTGGAGGATATGGGAAATAAGGCGTTCAATTTCGTCCAGGTCGCCCTTGAGCTGACAGGGCAGTTATGCTGGATGATGGGCTGAAGAGATTTATGGATATGGGGCAAGATTGGAAAGGCAGATTTGTGAGTTGTCAGCACAGAGGTGACAGTGGAACAGCAAGAGAGAGCCATGAGACAAAGGGAGAGAAACGAGCCCAGGCCAGGCCTGGGACATCTCCCAAGAGGAGGAAGGAGCAACATCACCAGAAAACTACCAGAGAGCAGGATGCTCACCAGGAGACAAATAGCACGAGGGACTCAGAGCCTGGTTAAGAAACGGCTGGAGAGTTTGGGGTATGGAGGGAGCATGAGCATGTTAATGTGAATTTTAGGAGAGCGAATCAATGTTATAGTTATTGTTGATTAGTTTTCTATGACATGGGTTTGAGAGAAGGATTGACTTTGGGTAGCAGTTGGAGTTCAAGGATAGCTGTGTAGGCTGGAGTATCCCAGATGAAACCTGGACCTTGAGTCACACAGGCCAAAAGGGCAGAGGCAGCACAAATGAAAACGCAGGAGAAGACAGACTCTCACTGCAGGTCTCCTCCACTTCTAATGGCTGATTTTCTGAAATACACACACCCATGTGGTATTTGAAGTGAGTTATGGGCACCTTATCCTCTCCTAGGCTTGAAGAGCCATCACCATGTGCAGAGCTGTGTGTGTGACAACCAGGCCACTGAACTGCCCAGCGGGATGTATTAGTCTCAGCTCAGGAGCACAGGGTAAGCACAGTTTCACAGCTCTTGGCTCTTGCAGGGCACCAACTCCAAACCCAGGAAGCTCCCCTAGCTCCATCTTCTGAGGGCACCTGCCCAACCTTTTCTTGACCCCACGGGATCTCCCTCGGTCTGTGTAGGTGATGGATATTCCACATGCTTAGATTAAAGCAGGTGTTCAAAAATGTGTTGTGACATCTGTGCCCCGTGAGTCACAGAGTATTGTGGTGTCCCTTCCAGACCCGGGGGGTGCAAAGCTGCATAGTGGCCAGAGGATGTTCTGCTGTTAGGTCTGCCCAGGGTTTCTTGCTGTTTCACTGCTGAGGTGCAGCTCTGCTTTGTTGTAGGCTTCCAGCTCTGGTGCCTGAATGGCAGTGGTGGGGCTGTGACCCTTTCAGTGCTCATGCTTCATAAGTGAGCAGCACAGGCAACAGTCCAGTGAACCAAGGAATGAAAGAGCCAGGGCTCTTGGGACCTAACCTCAACTTGCTCACAGGCAGGGGTCTTACCCTGATTTATTTGTCTTTTGTTGGGTCTCAGACAAGCTCTGAGGAGGTTTAAGAGCTCAACCTATGAGGATGTTGTCCTGCTAAGGGACTCCTGTGTAAACTCTCCCCTAACCCAAGCATCCTTCTGTAGCACAGTTGTACAATGTTAGGATCTGCACCCTGAGGGTCATTTGCAAATGAAAATTAACTGTCATTTGTGAATAAGAGGTCATGTTAGTGCTCTGATTCACTCCATGCACCTGCTACGTACAGATGTGTATAAATAGCCAGTGGATTTTTTTGTCTTCAGACCTGGGGTAGCACCCCTCTTCTGAAGAGAAAGATTTTAAGTGCCTCACTTATATGACTGGGAGAAGATGTTTTTCCAAATGACTCAGGTACTTCAGGGAGTTAAAAGACAAGTTTTTAGCAGGAAATGTACACCCTTTTTTTTTTTTTTAATAGAAAGTGAAAGCTGGGGAAGGGAGCTTTTGGGGAATCTCATTCACATTCCTGGTTTTAAGAGGTGCTGAGTGATGCAACTGCTCTGCATGCAGACAGAACAGTGCATGGACATCACGTGTGTGGGAACTGGATGTCTAGGAATGGTGAAAAATCCCAGTAGGCTCCTCTCTGCATCTTCAGGTACCAAAATACCTTGAACCATCTGCTTTTAGGCAATAAGCTCTAGTAAAATGTTAGACAGATGTAGTAGGTAATTTGATTTTGGCAAGTAGACAGACAATGTAATTTCAGATCATGTATTTTTGTAGCTATTTTCAGTGGGTCTTTTTTATTTTACTTTTATCTCGAAGCTCCTTATTTTAGGCTGTTATTTTAAACCTCTCTCAGCTGGTGACTCCAATTGCTTTTCAGACCTTCTACTTTAGAACCTTTGTACTCTTATGCATGAATCTAGGCTAGGTTACTGCCTTCTGTTCTCTTTCCAGTGTCTCTGAGCTTTAAAGTGAGCAAAATGCAATTTTGGTCTGCTGGGGATGGAAACCTTGGAAGGCACCATTCGTGGGGGTTTGGTGGGGGGTTTATTTTAATAGGCTTATACACTCTGGATGAGTCACCATCCATGTGAACTGTTACCTACACCTTGTTTAGTCAAGCACAATTAAACTACAATGTGCATAGTGGTTTTTTTTGCCTGGATTTGAGCAGGGCTTGTTCTTGAGTGCCAGTGGAAAGCAAAGGTGGAAGCTGTCACACAGCAAGAAGAAATTAAGAAGGGAACAAATTTTACAGCTCTCCTGCGATCGCTGTTGAAGGGAGAATTCTCATGAAATGAGAATGAAAATCTAATTGATGGCCTGATTCTTCATGGCTGTGCTGCCATCCTCTCCCTCTCTGCCTCTAATAAATGCTCTCTACGTTCACCCCCAAATAGGCAAGAAAAATCCATGTGACCAGATAGGGAGACCTTTAAGAAAAGACCAATATTTGCATATCTATTATGGCTATACTCAGTGTTATACTTGTTTCATTAAAATTTCTATTTGGATAATATGTAAGGTCAATACTGTCACTGTTCTGGAAAATTCATTTATTTTAAAATTAAAGCTAAACGCAGCAAGTGTGATTCTCCCCATGCCTCCACCTATATAAATCCACTGAGCTTGACAAGAGTAAGTGAAAGCAGAATCAGGCCCAGTGTGTTTAGAGATGGGGGTCTGCTGTGTGGGAGAAAAGCAAGCTAATTACAGGAATCCTAATTTTCAAGGTAAATCACTTGTTATAGATGCTCTGAGTCCCTCCATTGTTATATTCAAGGGATGGTTATTATTTCAGCTGGGTGCCTACTGAGATCCATTAGCTTTTACACACCAGTTAAAGTTGTCAATTGTTGGGACTGAAAACATGTGAAGAAATACTTAGGATTACTTAAAAGTACCATGCTTCCCTCAGGTTACCAGCTTTCAGACCTCAAGCAGACATTTTTAGATGAATTTGCCTGTTGAGGAGTGTGCCTGCTGAAGACAGGAGTTCTTATAGTTCTTATCCCAGAAGAGTGGAAGGGGATAGCTGCTTTCAAAGTCAGGTGTCAGTGCGTTCCTTCACCTCATCTGTCTCTAGGCCATTCACATTTCTAGGGCCTGTGCCTGGTCTGGTCTAAGTCTTTCCAGAATTTGGGCTTTTTTCTGCGGTCAGTTGCTGTTTACATGTGTTACTCAACAATCCTTAAAATAGCATCTGGTTCAATTCTCAGAAATCAGGGAAGGGGAAGAAATGATCTAGGACAGCTACTATGGAAGTCACCTTTAAAGTCTTACAAAAATATATTCAAAGCAAAAGTTAATTTCAGCATGCACCAAGGGGAAAATGTGTATTAAGATGGATCTGTTTTCATTTTAATGCTTGTGGTATAAAATTGTGGCTTTTTTAAAGGTTGTATACAGGAAACTTCCCTGTGTCTGTTCAGTCCTACCAAAATTCCAAATCTGTTTGTTAAATGACCATGTTTGTTAAATAGCCATGAGCTGGTTCATGAGACTTTCACCCTTAGGGCAGCTGGCTTGAAAGCAATCAGATGGTGTCTGTTACCCTTTTCCAAGGTGGTAGTGGTCTCTTATATGTCAAATGAGCTCAGCAGCTTTAATCCCTGTCCCAGATGTCCACAGCACAAAGAGCAGGATCTCAAGCAATAATCTTTATGTCAGTCTCAACAGACAGAGCCAGAACTACATTCACCCAGGGGAGGAAGAGGTTTTCTTGTCAGCAAGGATTTTTCCTCCAGCAGAAAAGAAGGAAAATTTACATCAATGCTTATAGTGCTCGGTCCTTTCTCCAGTGCTGTTTCTGAAAGTTGCTTTCATTTGTAGATGACACACTGGATGAAGTGAAAATCCACAGTGAAGAAAAGTTTAAACCACCTTTTTCATTCGACTTCAGATCCTATGCAACATGCTGGTAGCAGGAGGATATTAGGATATTATTGTTGTATAGGAGGAGACTGGATTACAAAAGTGGGGTTCATCCCACTGAATGTAAGCATCTAGAAGTTAGCTGTAGGTACCCTTTAGAGTTAATGAGAAAGAACTGGTTTTGCCAGAGGCTGAATCAGCAGCAGATGAATTTTCTTTCTTTTAGAGCCTGTGGCAACTAACTTTAAGACACCTAAAGTGTGACCATGTGAATGCCACCCTGCCTCACAGAAATCTTTATCTGGGGAAGATAGGAACTGAAGAATCCCAAATCCACAGCTTGATTGCTTGACCATCCCCTTATTTAAATTCCTGATCAGTTAATGAAACAAAGATGTGTAAATAGTTTCATGCATGTTATTAATCTGGGGAACCTGGGAATGCAGATGGTGTTAGAATGGGTATCCCACAGTAGCTCTAGCTATTAAATTCACAAAAGCCACTGTGTTCAGCACCCTGTATATGTTCTGCAAACTGAAAGAAGCCCAAAGCAGCAGAAATTTGTACCCTGCCAGTCTTTCTGTGCTGTAGGTATCTGGGTTTCTTTATGTGAGGTTGTGCTGGAGATGAGCCTAAGCTCATCTTTCTGAAGGTGGAGGTCTTTTGAAGATTCTGATCTCTCTTCAGGTCTTGCAATCTGAACTCAGTAGGTATGAAACTCAAGGCCAGAAATGATTGCTTCAAATATATTTAAAAGTAATGTTAAATGGTGGTTGAATGTAACCAGCAAAAATACTTAAAAAAAATCAAACACAAACATTTGCTACTGAACCAAAATCAGGCAAGGTTTATATTAGGGAGAGAGGAATTTTCCCTTTGGCTTTAAATATTTTGCATTATTTCTATCAGCAAAAAGATTAAATTGGACAACATTTCAACAAAGTGTTTATTAATCTCATGCAAAAAGATGGATTTTGAATCACCTGGGTATATATTTATTTATCATCTCATTAGAACTGATCAAAGTGGGGTTTGTTTAGCTTGGTAAATCCTGAATGATGGTAAAATGATATCATCACTTCAACATCAGTGAGCAGGAGTTGTTAAAATGGTCATTTCTTTTCAGTGCTTCACCCATGAGTTGAGAAATCTAATCTTATCCTTGTAGAAACCAGTATTAGCACAGGGGAATAGAAAGGAACATCTGGAGGCAGAAAATCCATGGCATTGACCTGGGCAGGTCAAACTGTGATACTGGCCAGGACTGGGGAGAGGGGGTGAACAAGGTTAAAGGCCAGATTTGAATCCAGATAGATTAAATGAAGCTCAGAGAGAGACTCAGGCAGTAATAAGGTATTCCTAACCCTGACAGCAAAGGGTTTCTGTAAGCCTGCAGCTTCATCACTCTTCTGGGCTGGGAGGTGAAGACTTTGCTGATTACCATGCAAATACAACAGCACTGTAAAAAGTTCCAGATGATTTTATGACTAAGCCTTGCTGCAGGGAAAAACATGTTTGACAGTGTGTATTAGAAAAGGAGAAGTGAATGGAATTAGGTGTCAGTCTACAGTCAGTGTGGTTGGGAAGGTGCACAGCAAGAGATGCAGGTACATGGAATGTGAGAAGGAGAATCCTGCAAGCAGAAGCACAGACTGAAAAGGGGAAGCCCCTGCTATTTTTATTTTTTTTAAAGAATACTAGTCAAATAAATGCAACTTTCTACTTGGCACTAATGAAGCAGATTAATAAGGCTCTTGGAGCTCATATGGCCACAGAGATCCTCAGACTAACCATTGCTAATGAATGTTTTCAGAAAGTGTTGTTTACCCTCAGACATATTTCTCCCTTGGAGTGGCACCATATGTGTGGTAGCTGCAGCATTTATCAGATGCATCTTCTCTCTGTGAAATAAGTTCTATTCTCATTTCATAGGTAGGAGAAGTGAAATGGAAGAGCAAAGACCAACATTTGCAAAAGCCACCTCTTACATCAGGCCTTGATTTTTAATAATCTCAAAGCCAAGTTTTGAACTAGTAGAATGAGGCCATGAAGAGAGTCAACAGTAAAGCAAGGGTTAGGGTGGAAGCACAGCCTGGTGTCAGTTCTGTGTGTGACTGTTGTGGCAGAGGTTATTTTGGCTACTGCTTATTAGAGCTAGCCCTGCTGCAGGCATCCAACTGCCCAACAACTGGTGGCAGGCCCCATAACTCATAACCTTACCAAAAGTGGTTCAGTGGCATGGCTCCAGCACAGGTTGTCTAAGTTGTGTATCTGTTGATATGAACTTTATGGATTCAACCTCCCAAAACACTGCCTGCTTTTCTTTCCTAATGCTTCTGGCATCCTAAAGGGAGGCCAGTCACATTTAAATTAAAAATTATGGCCTGGCTGCTTGGGTTCAGGCAGTTAGATGTGAAAACACTGTGGTTTCGTTCTTAAATGGAGATTCAGTCAGCTGCTTGTCTGCTGGACAAACGTGTCTACAAAAGTGAGAGGAATACCAGCTCCAGGCAGCACAGAGAGCCCCAGTTCCACTTTCTCCCTTCATAGGTTGCTCAGCTTTCTGTCTCCACGTTTCCCTGGCTTTTTGATCTCTGTGTCCTGACGTAGACCTGACCAGTCAAGATAAATGGTTTTTCTTTTGCACTTGCTAGAAATGGGGAATGTTAAGCTCTAAATCTCCCTGAAAATAACTCATTGTAATCTTCCCTTAAAAGATTTCTAAACGTCCTTGTCCATAGCTGTGCAATTTAAATTGAGTGTGTGATGCATACCCAGACTATTTTGTTTAGCTGACTTCACACGTTTTGTTGGATTTTCCATGTAGTGAACTGTTTACTGCCTGCCACAGCATTAGTGTCTAACTGGTGAAGTGGCTATAAACATGAACACTATACTATGTTTTGTTTAACTGTTTGTGAGTGCAAATGTGTGTTTAAAGACAAGTTATTTTGAAAATCCGATGCAAGTATACATTTATCCTGAAAAGTTGAGGAGCTCAACAGCAGCTCAACACCAACACGTAAATATGTTAGTGGTAATGCATGTATGTACAAGTGCACGTGTGTCTGTGCCCTGTCCAGAAATAACTCAGAAATACACCTAAAATCATGCAACATCAATATGAGGGGCAAGATAAGAGCAAAACCAGCAAAACCACCTCCTGTGAAAGGAGGAAAACCAGCACAGCAAGTAGGAAATGTCTGTCCAGAGCATGGAAGTGACTGGTGTGTAGGCAGGCATGAAGGAAAAACCCAGCATTACTTTTATCATCAGCCTGCCTGTCAAACCACCTTGTTAGGCAGCGCCAGTGGGATGGAAAATAGACCAATGTTGAGCTTCTTTTTGTGTGTATGCATAAAGGCAACAATTCTTAGGAGGAGCTTATTAGAAAAATGTACTTGGTAGTGTCAGAAATTTAAAAGTACAGAGTTTAGATAGAGAATCATACATGTATGGTGATACAAAGAGGAAGGAGATAGTTGGAGCTTCTCCTTTACCCAGAGCTGCTAGGCTCAAGAGATTTGTTCTTTCCATTCTCAGCTGTGCTGTGCCTTATTTATTCATGGAGGGGAATGTCCTCCCCGTGCTCGATTCCTTGCTACACTCTCTACTCTTGGTGCAGGACAGCTGAAAGTAAAAGAAAGGTAAAACCGGCAAGGGAGAAGAGAACTGGAGCAGGATGCCCTGTAGGTATTTTCCATCCACTCTCATATTGCTAAAGGGCAAGAGAGGGATAGGAAAGAGCAGTCCTCCAACTGTACCAGCTTTTGGACAGAGACTATATGCTTTTCCCTGATGCTGAATGTCACTTCTCTTTTGCATCAGACTAATATTCCTCTTGAGCAGGGTGACAAGGACATCAGCACCCACATCATAGGAAGGCTCTCTAGTAAGCACAAGCTCTTGGATGAGCAGTGATG
The DNA here is from genome assembly GCF_000691845.1 of Merops nubicus. Classification (NCBI taxonomy): domain Eukaryota; kingdom Metazoa; phylum Chordata; class Aves; order Coraciiformes; family Meropidae; genus Merops; species Merops nubicus. Next base: position 66,790 of record NW_008582123.1, read on the forward strand.
CTGTGGTGGCATTGCTGCTGTGTGTGTCTAGCTCCTTAGATTATTCAGGGTTGTTAGCATCTTGGTGTGTTCTGTGGACAGGGTGAGAAAGAAAAGGTTTTATCACTAAATTATATATGACTGAGATCAGCTGAATTAACATATCCCAGTGGATGAGAGCTGAGAGATAGGAATGAAGATCACTGCTCAGCTGTTCATTATTGCAAAGGTTCCTTCCAGTGTCTGTCACACAACTGAGGTTAGAGATTAGCAGCTCCACTTGCTGGCAGTGTTTGCACAGCAGCACATAGTCTTCAAGTATTTCACACTTATGTCGTTGGAACTTTTGTTCTTTTGATCCAATAGGATGAATCCATCTTTTTAAGAAGCTTTTCTTTCAAAGATGAACAAGTAAAGCAAAAAAAAAAAAAAAAAATTATACACAGTCAAACATTTCTGCAAATTTTGGAAAATATCTATTTTCCACTTTTTGACATTTGAGAAGTAAATTTTGATTTTGCATTTTTGCTGAATAAGTGACTGAGGCCATCACTGTACGGCAGCAGGTTGCAGTGAAAGCAAAGACTGGTTAAGAAAAGGACATGTTTAGTGAGACTGTTCTGAATTCTGTTGGTATACAGCACCCTCTTGCAGACCTAAGCATTTCAATATTGTTTATCACTGTGGTGCCTGAGTGCTTCTCAGACATTAATAAGTGTATCCGTGTCCATTATTCTGAGGTAGTGTTCAGATGTTCTATCAGGGTGAGGTTTTCATCACAGACAGATCAAGGAGCAGATTCTTCAGAAGTGTCAGAGTGGGAGAACTGGTAATTTAAGACTTCAGAAGTGAAGTCCGAAGTTGTACATCCAGAGCCACATGAGACTGTTGTGTCTCTGTATGCTGCAAATACCCTTCAGCTCCCAAACCGTGTGTCAATGTCTTTTCTTCTAGCTGAAGCTTTAGAGGAGAGTATTCTCTTTGGAAACATGCAGCATCCTTCTCCCTGACATCAGTCTGGCAGAGTTTCGATTCCAGCTCTGCCAGTGAGTGGTCAGTAAATATGTCACTGAAGTGAAAATGTGTCTGGGGCAAAGAAGAGCTCTCTTTTATCAATTTCTCCTGTATCTTAGAAAAATAATACCAGTCTGTCTCTTCCAGGCAGGATTGCATGAGCAGTAGTTTATTTGCATTTAGCATTTTACTGTTGGCAAGAAATGTTCTTCCATTACGCATTTGACCAGCAGATTTTGCTGCTGTCATTTAAAAGACGTGAACACCATTAAAAAACCCTCCCAGGGTAAAATTGGCAATAAATATAGGTAAGGGTTAGCACTGAGGAAACAGACTGCCTAGTGCACGTGTACTCAGCTGGGTGCCCTTGTCACAGGTACTGGTTTTGTAACTGGTTCCCCAGCATGCTGTGGAATTTGAATTCTTCCCTTCACACAGCATGGACAAGCTCTCACACACGTTTTACTTCAGGCTCTTTTGCAAAGGCAAATGGCACTGCTGGAAACTAATCAACGTAATTTTTTACTCTTCACAGAGGTCTATTAGCAATCATTGCTGCAATCTTGGGCTGTAAATGGGGACAATTCCTAAATTCCAAATCAGAAATGTTTTGTATTTTCTATAAAACACTATTGCCTTGGCTTGTCTCTGGCCAGCCTTTTTTGGGGGCTTTTTCTGTTTTCTCATTTTCCCTGGATGCTGTAGCTGGCTGTCAGATAGGGAGAGGCTGCTGAGGGCATTGAAGAAGCTCAAACGATACCAAATAGGAGAAAACCAACTCGAACATCACTGCTATTACAGAAGCCTTGCACAGCCTCTTCCTATGTATGTGTGCAGGAACAGAGCACAAATATTAGTTTTATGAAATGAGACACAGACACTCAGCTTTTATGCTGCTTGCCAATGGAGAAGACAATAATTGTTTTCACCACACAAAGACAGATGCAGCATTTGTGGTCTGAAATCCCAACAAAGTGCTGCAGATTTGTCATGCCTAAGCTAAGCGAAGCTGTCCTTAGGGCAGACTTCATCTAGTTTGTTTTCTATAAAAATTTTGGTGGCCCAAAGTTTTCAGTCAAAGAACTAGTTTGTGTGAAAGACAAGTGTTCTGTCCCGGTTAGAAGGCAGAATTGTGTCCCACCTCCCTTATCCCTCAGTTTCCCAGATAGAGAGGTAAATAAGGAAGGCAAGGGTAATGAAAACCTTGCACCAAATTGAAAATTAACAAAATGAAATATATTATTTAACAGGGAACAGAAAAGAAGAAGGGTAGGGGTTTAAACAGCATACAGAAAGGAAAAAGGGTAGGGGTTTGACAGGGTAAGGGGGGTTGTAGGAACAACAAGGCAAGGAAGATAAACTTCCAAATATACAAAACCCAAATGTTGTGCTGAGGCTCCCCAGTGCTGGATCTCGCTGGATTGAGGTGGATTGAAGCTGGATGCACAATCCTTGGACGTGGATGGAGGCAGGGAAGAGTCTGTAGATCAGGCCCAGGCCTCCGAGATGGCCACGGCCACGTGTAGCACAGGGAGCAGCAGAGCAGCGTGTGCCCAGGTGCAAGGTCAAAGGAGCAAGAGCAAGAGAGCAAGAGAAAGAAAGAGGAAGAGGCGTGCCTTTCTCACCCCTTTTATAGACCTTGGCAGGAAGTCCCGAAGACAGGAAAAAGGGGAGTGGGAATAGGACAGGTGTACGCTCCTTTCATTCAGGCTTGTACCTGGTTTAGGGTTTCAGTTCTCCACCCACCAGGGGCAGCAGGTTTCAAACCATTACAACAAGTCAGCAACTTGCTAGAGCGTAGGAATGCACCTTCAGTTGCATGCCACATCCCATGAAGGAATTCTGTGGAGTAAGGGTCCATGGTGCTACATTCCCAGGAACTACTGATCAGATCTCCTTCTCCTGTTGAGTATTTTTATGGGGAGCAGTTAACTTAATGGATAAACACAGGTTTGACTAAAAGTTTCACTGGGTCTCCAAGGGGAACCATTTGATTTCCATCCCTTGCTCTGGCTCCTCTGAGAGCCTGGGGATGAAGGCTGTCGTTTCATTACACATGCTGCCAAACTGCTTCACTGTGCCCGTTTGGCTAGGATTTAAGCCTAAAATGAGTGTGACAATTTAAATTCTCATGTATTACAAGAACTTGCCCATTTATCAGAATAAAAATTACAAGTATCATTAATTTGTGCATATGTAAATTGGGAAGTGGAGAGGGTTCCCTGATAGCCGGTGGTAGCGTGCGGTACACTCCATCGCAGTCATGCCAAGGATGAAATGTGTTGATTGCCTCCAGGGTTAACCCTGCAGCTTTCATGCAGTGCAAAAGCAGCTTGTTCTGCTCACCATGTGGCACCCGAGCACAGGCAGGAAAGGTCACACGAGCAATCAAGATCAGCATATCCCTACTCAGGTAGGGACCCCCTGTGGCTGTAGGATTAGCTGCAGACTTTGAGCTGGCTTTGAATCTGTAGTTACTTTTAAATGTCTTGACTCTGTTCTAGACGGTTTTTGATTCATTAATCTGGGTTCATATTTGCTATTTCTTCCTGTTTGCCTGGTTTTTGTCCTTGCTGATTTTTTGAAAAATGAAAACAGAAAGAATTAAAAGGTTAGATTATTTTGGTGTTTCTCCCTGCAGGAGTGAAGCATAATCTGACAGGCTGCTTTGAGAGCCTTGCTGATGGTATGACTTTAAGAAGGATTCTACAAGAAAACTAATAGTAAGTATGTGCAATTAATCAGATAATACATTTTTAAAAATATGACTGAAATTTTAGAAAATATTTGGGCTTTTAGAGGCATGAATTTGGTTTGGTTTAAGAGGAGCTGTACATCTGATACCCTTGCATAATATCTATAATTTTGGTACATGAATTTCAAGTTGAGACTTAAAGGCCAGACAGAATTTACTGTCCCCTTTTTTCTTAACCATTCCCACAACATTTGGGTAAGCAGTAAAAGCACATTTGGGTCAGGAGCCCTGCCCCAGCCTCTCAGCACCTGCCCTGCCCAGCACTGGAACAAGGGGCAGCACTGCATGCGTGTAATGCTCTCTCCAAGGCAGGGATTTGTCAGGGAGAAGTCACTGACCTCCTTGTTTCCCTGGCCCTGGAGATCCTTGCACTCTCATTGCTGAGTCTCCGCAGGGAGGTGGGGGTGCTGATGCTGACCCTGGCAGGAGGATAGCATTTAATCTTATCATCTGTCTCTGCTGACATCCTGCTGATGCTGGAGAGGAGCTCTGGGGGCAACCCCCAGAGAGCACTGCAAGAGATGGCCCTTCCAGAGCATCCTCTAAATGAATCCTCAACATTTTCATTAAAAGGAGACACTCTTGCTGGACAATTATGGATTGTGACTCTCCCATTTTTCCACAGGCAGTGAGCTTGTATAAAAACTGACTGACATTTAAAAATGCCAGCAATCTTATTAATTCTTCAGTTCAAGAAGTGTTTCTCGGGGCTTTGTATGTGGAACACCAGTCAGAGGAGGGCAGGGTGGTGCAGGCACACTGACAGGACCAAGCTCTTTACTCAAATACTGCACTCCTTTAAGCCTTACTTCTTTAAAATTGTGTTTACTGTGGGACTTCTGACTAACTGGGAAATGCACCTGGGAAGGTTAAAGCACCTCAAATGCTCCTGGGAGTTCCAGCTGTGTGAATACAAGCTCTTTTGTGCTCTGTCCCATGACTGACCTCTTTCTGCCTTGAGAAGAGCCCCTTCTGCAGGAATTAAAGGCTGTTCTGTCTTCCTGCTAGCACAGAGAAGTGCTGCTGCTCTTCCTCATAAGCAGAGTGCACGAATGCAGATCACTGCCCACCAGTAACTCAAACAGCACTGCTGAAGTATTGCCCTTATTCCAGGATCACAAGTGGAACTCTGACCAGAGGACAGTATGTGTCAGGGCTTTTCTCTACTGGAGTATGAAAAGGCCAAGCACATTAAAATGCCTGGTTCTTCTCCTCAATTCCCAGTTTGTGGCAACAGGCACTCCAGAAAAGCTCTAACACTTGTTTGAGGAGGTCTGGGTTCAGTTAAGCATCTGCCAGAAAAGAAAATGCAACCTTTCCCCCACCCCACCTTTATAATTAGCTGTGTGCTTAGTTCCAGTTCTTTCCTGTGCAGTGGTAGCAAAGGGAGGTAGTTTCAGGTGTGAGCTGCCTTTGTACAGCTCCCACTGCCTTGGCTGAGAGCTGTCGAGCAGAATTTGGCCCTAGGCTGGACTGACAGTGCAACTGAGAGAATACAGCACGTTCCCCTTCTAGTCAGTCTTCAATAGATACCTCTGGCATATGCTGCTGCCAGCTTCTTCTTTCTCCTTTATCTTAAGGAGGAGAGCTTGGTGCTGGGGTGGCGGTTCAAAGAGTGCTGTTTTCCACACCAGTTACAGTGACTGGGATGGTGCACGTCTGCTCTGTGCCAGGTGTACATATATTTTGATGTCAGATTTGTTATTCTGTATTGAAAATCATTCTCAGTGGTTGGTAAGTAAATTTTTTTGTCAGATGAAAATCTAGCCGTGTCCTGCACGTATGAAATCAGAGCCAAGGTTACTTCACTTTTAAATCTCCAGTGACCATCCAGTAAATAACAGCTCTTGAAGTCTTGAAGTCTATTGGCAGAAAATACAACTGTAGATCACTCAGAGGAATGACTCATTGCAGTAAGGTTAGGAGAGAAGAGAGAGAAGAGGTTTCTCTAGTCAGTTGATTTGCTTTATTAATGCAACAGCTACTACTGCATTAGCAATTATATTTAGTGTGTAGTGAATGAAAAAATCAGATGCCTTCCAGTTCCTGCCATTGGTTTGGAGCTGCATTTTTTTTTTTTTTTTAAATGAGAGGGATAAATGAAATTATCTCTGGGTAAGAGGTTACAGGTGCATTACTGTGACAACCAGCCTCACAGGGGCTCAGACATCTGTAAGCCCATGGGTGCTGGCCACAAATTGTGAAGATGCTGTCTGTGGGTTAGTGCAAGGTCTTAAATCCTGCTTTTGAGAGCTTTTATTCTTTGACCTGGTTCACTGCAGGGGAATGAGTTTCAATTTGGAATAATTTTTGACCCAAATAATTGAAAGTTCATCTCACTTTCTTTTACATAATGTTTTATGATAATGCGATTGTAACGTGTTTAGTGTGGGGCAGAGAGGGCAACAGTCTACAGAAGCTGACAGTTTGCATAAGAGAAACAAAAAGAGGTCCAGAGTTTATCTATTCAAACTGATAGCAGCAGTTGAGAAGATTAACCTTTTTAATAATGACTTCCCCTCTTTTCTGTATTTTTAGGGGTTGGTCTCTAGTAGGTATTCATTTGTGACACTCAACAGCTGCACTATGTGTGGTATGGTCTGTGTGAACTGAATAGTTTACTAGGTCAAGCAAATGCAGAAGAGATTGAACCAAGCAGGGTGAAAAAAATGAAGTATAGCAGAATAAGTGTATTGCAGGTCAAGTGCTGCTTGACTGAAACAAAGTGTTGGTGTACGTTGCTAGATAGAAGATACTTTCCATCTTGGGGAGTTATCAGAAAATATGCACTCACTGAACCAGAAAACTGCAAAATTATTTAATAAAATTAATCCTCAGCTGTGAATAGCAAAAATGTCAGGCTTATTTTGCATCTAGATTTTCATCCCAGCAAATATAAATTTACCCCGGATTCTTTTGTCCTGATTTTAACGTTTGCTCTGTTGTACTGAATATAGTTTTATACCCAGTCCATGTTTTCTTAATAAGTGTCAAGTTAGCATAAAGAAATACGGAAGCGTGTTTTCAAATAGGATTTAAAACCACAATATTTGAGGTGAAATATGTTTTCAGGTGTAAGCCAAATAATTTCATTACATATCCCTAGAAATCTGATATTTGCTTTCTTTTACTTGTGGGCACAATCTTGTGTTTTCCACTGTTCTCCTTGTGTTGTGGAGGGAGCATCTGCATGGGTGAGACACAGAAGAAGGGTTGTAGCTTGAGGGTCAGTGAATGATACTCATCCAGGATGAGTCTTCTCAAGCCATGCAGACTAAAGCCTTTCAGTCCTTCAGGAGAGCAGGGCCCCTCAGGCTTGGGTGAAGACAACAGTTATTAAACAGTAAAGCTTGTTACTGATCCTCTGGGATCTGTGGGTCTTCTCTGTAGTGCTGAGAAGGGAAGGCAGTGCCCCTTTGCTGCCATGAGCTTAATGTATTGCTTGCCCTGTGGCTCATTCCTTTGGGACAAGGACCTGTTCAGCTCCCTGTTCCCTGGTGCTTGGCAACACTTCTGTCTGCAGGCTGTTTGGGTTGCTCTTGCAGCTTTGGAAATGGCCCTGAATGTTATGGGGTAGGATTAAAGGAGTTCATGCTTACAAGCTGAGCAAAAGAAGGTAATGCAAATACCAGCAGAAACCTGCAGAGAAAAAGATTAGGAGCTCTTAGAATCTTAGAAATGGATCATTCGAGTCAGATTCATTTGCTTCTCTACTGCTATGTCCATTCCTTGATCTAGGAGATAAATACATTAGTTTCTCAATCCCTTACCAAGCTATCCTAAGGGAGTATTTTCTCTAACTCCAGTTTTATGGAAGTTGGGACTTTTCAAAAAAGTTGATGCTGCTTTGCCCAGCTCTGTCAGTCTCCATCTTCTACTTCCCCTCTAGCTGTGGCATCTTTTACTCCTGCCACACGCATCACCAGGATGAACAATGTGATTGCTCTGTTTTTACCCCTATCTCGACTTTTCATACATGTTGATGCTGCTTTGCCCAGCTCTGTCTGTCTCCATCTAGCTGTGGCACCTTTTACTCCTGCCACACGCATCACCAGGATGAACAATGTGATTGCTCTGTTTTTACCCCTATCTCCACATCCTGGCTGTCTCGGCCTCCCCAGGACACCACCTTTAAGAAAGCAGCTTCTTGCTCCCTTTGACAGGCATGTCCAAAGTGTAAGGAGTTTCTCCTTAACTGCCGGTTATTCTTCTGCAATATTTTCCAATCTTTTCCTTGTAAGCAGCCAGAGCAATTGCAGTAACTAGCACGTGGAGGGGCCTTGCTTCCCTGTTGATGGAAAGTGGCACTTGGGGTGTCTTGCCCCTTCTTGGATCAGAGAGTCTTGTTCTTGTTCAAGGGTGGTCACCCACTTAATGCCCCGTGCACAGCCTGGCTTCTCTTTCAGTGCTTGGGTGCTCCAGATCCAAAGAGCTGCACTCACATGTGCTAGCAGGACTGAAGGACTGGCAGCTGCCAGCTCCATTAACTCCTCTGACAGCCCGTTCTGCATGGGGGTGACCTGTGTGCAGGGCTGGATTCAGCACTCCAGCAGCGGGAGCCGAAACCGCCAGCACTGCCTCTCTTCAAATGCTGGAGCAGCCACTGCTGGTGTTCGTGTTCTCTGTCCCAGCCTGAGCAGCTCACTTTAAAAATTCTCCTTTGAACTTCATTTTCCCTGGGTGAAACTGTCACTGTGTTTCAGTCAATGTCAAAACACCCCTTGAATGAACAGAACGAGGACAGAACGGGGAGGGCTTGATTTCCCTGCCTGCACGGGAGCTGGCTGGGGCTGAAATCATCAGTGCTCTTTGAAAGCCAAGTTATTTCCATGAAGATGCCTTAGGAGTGCAAAATGTTATTAGAACATGCATTATTATTTTGATTTTCACCTGTCAGTACTGACATCAGTGACAGGAGAGGGCACTAATACTGGAAATGCAGTCTGCTGGCTTTTCCCCAACATGATGCAGCACAAAGACAGGTGATGGTTGCGCTCTGCTTTTACTTGGTAGCTGAGTCCCAAAGGGCATTGTACTGCTGGATGACATTGTGCTGGAGTCTCTGTGCTTGATTTTATTTTGAGTAAGTCATACCTCTTTATAGATAGATAATGAACCCACTGTGCACCTGGTACAAGCTGCATGGTGTTATTTAAAACATGAGTGCCTGAGCATGCCTGAAAGTGAAGTTCTCTCGTAAGTATAAGCTGCAAACCCTTATTCAACATTAAATCAAATCAATGTTAATTTGTGAACTAATTAGCATTTCAGGCTTTTTTTTTTTTTCAGCAGTGTGGTGATTTTGTATATAATGCGATGTGATTGTGCCGAAGTACATAATTATGGAGCTGAATACATTGTCTCCTGCTGACATGTTGCAGAAGGAGTTTTTTTGGGCTGAGGATGCTCGCCACATCTGAATTAAAATAAAGATACATATCCTAGTCCCATGCATCTGACCCATAGCTGAATTAAATCAATGAAATGTCAGAATCTAGGGACCTTGTTGAACAAATGGGCTGAATGTATATTCAGTTAATATATATATATTCTCATTTCTACTTTGTTTTAATGAGGAAATGACAGGATAACCTTTGTTGTGAGACAGATTACAAGACAGGTATCTTGAGTTGTTTAAGGAGATTTTTTTTTTTACCTCTGAGTACAAGACTACAGCTCAGTGTTCATCCTTGCTCATCCATCCCCTCCCTGGCAGCAGCCAGCAGTAGGCAGCTGGAGATGGTGTAAGAAATTCCATCAGTTCTTTAATAGTTGTCTCTCTTATGGCAAAACTGATAGTCTCCTCTACCTTTACCTATATTTACCTTGCAACAAAAAATTTCATTTAGATACCACTACCCATACTCTAGTTTCTTTAAAAAATAGTTTCAATAATATTTATGTCCTTCATGATCTGTATGTTGTCTTTGACTACACTGATTTTTTATGAGTAACATGGTTAAGATAAAAGCCTCTCTCTTGCTGTAATGCAGAATGCACAATCTGCACTGACAGAGCTGAACATTGCACCTATCTAATATAAATATATGAAAGAGTAAAGCAGCCTCACCTCTGTGTACAGCCAGCAACCTCATTTTAAAGAAAAACAACTTATAAACTGTAAAAGGTTTCTGTAACATTGAAGGTGAGCATGTGCATACAGTTCCCTACAAGATCCTTGAGTCAATCAGTAACATTTCATGTCCCCAGATGACCTTTGCCCAGGTGAGTTATTGCTCAGCTGCTCACAAGAGTCAAAATATGATTGATTGTTGTGCTGGGGACTCACTGGTCTCCTCCTGCTGATGGAGGTGAGCGTGGGACTGTCAGAAGCTGTTTTGAGTGGTTGTCCTTTTGGACTGACAGGCTATTCTTGCAACAGGCTGACTCAGACTGAATTGCAGAGAACCATGATTCACACTCTCCATTATTTAAAGAATTAAACCAAAGTCTTGGAATTTAAATGATGAGCTCTGACTGTCTGGTTTAGACTCTGAATAAGTTGGCTGTGACAAGTCATGCTTCTGAGCTGTTGTTTTGGCTCCTTTTGTAGACTTCTTTTCCTGGTGCTACTTCCTAGATCTGGGGCTGATTGACACTGGAAAGGCCAGAGACATTAATTTTTAGTCTGGTGTTTGAGATAGTTGAGGCACGTTGGATCTCTGTCTGTATGCATTATCTGTTGGCTTTTCTTGCAAAACTTTTGAAGGCCTCAACTAATTTCAGCCAAATCTGACAGACCATTAAGTTCTCTTGGTTCTCATACAAACAGATTGCCTCTGAGGAAAACAGCAGTGTGGGCTCATTGCTCTGGTAGGTGTCCAGGATCTGTAGGTAAGAGGCTACAGTAATTCTCCAGCCCTGAAAAATGCAGTTATAGGTTGAGGTTCCAAAGATCCTGACTGACATAAAACTGTATTTAGTTATTAAACTTGCCCTTCCCATAAATCAATTAATTATCTCTATTAAAATGTAATGAATTTTTTTTTTTTTTTTTTTAAACATCCAAAATATCTAGTAAAGAGCTAAAAATACAAGCTTGGGTTTGATGTGCATTGTACCCACTGTGAATCTCAGCCCATTACTGAACTTTCATGCTAATTCTAGACATCTGCACTCTTAGATGCAAACTGGATGAGAGGAAAATTGGCCTCGATTTTCAGTTTTTACCATAACTTTCTTACATTTGGATGTTTAAGGCATCTAAAAGGTTTGAGATTTCTCCCAGTTATACTTTATGGCCGATTGTACACTGTGCTACCTTTGTGCAAATAGCCCAATATGTCAATATTTTCAATGCAAAAGCAGAAAGTTGAACTGTTTAGAAAAATACAACTAAGCCCAAGAACCATGCTAATTATATCCCTGGTTATTTTTCACACAGAGAAATATTTCAATCTGCACTATGTGTTTATATGCTAAAGATGTTTCTTCTTGTCTGAACTAGCAAATAGACCTCAGGGAGCTTTATTTTTGGTTACACATTTAATGCAGAACATTATTTGCATCACAGAAAGATCACATCTTCCCCTTGCCTATTTCAGTTTTTCCCTACCAAACCTCAGGCTTTCCTATTATTTGTAAAATTGCTTTTGTTTCCAGTTGGGATCAGATTTAGAAGTGGAAAGATCAGGGCATATTAGAATTTGTGTCTAGGGGAGAATTCTGCTCCAAGTGCAGAATGCTAAACCATGGTGGGGAGGAGGGGATGCACAAGACAAAGGAAAGGGTTTAGAACAGGTTTTTGTGGTATCTGCTATTACCCTGCAAAAGAGCAAGAGATGAAGATGGGAGGAGTAAGATGTAAAAGCAAAGAAAGAGAAATATATTCTTAAATGGCGTAGATAATGATTTTATACTTCCTAAATTTGGAGGTAAGTAATCTTGCCTATTTGGGAAGAAAGCTGGCACTGGCTTATCAATCAATTAGAAACCCTCAGGACATATTTCAGGGAGAAGGTGCAGAGAAAATGTTCATTTTTAGATATTCATGGAGAAATTTTAAGGATGATCCAGTTTGTACGGCCAGCACTGATCTGCTTAACCAGTTCCCTGTCATCTCCCTGTGTGCAATGGATTTAGAAATGAATTTTTAATTGGATTCTACCGTTATTAGCAGTCTTTTTTTCTTAATTCTAGGCAAATATCACAAAATGACTGGCAACTGCCGAGATAAGGTCTGCTCTACTTTCTAGCAGCAGCTGCAATATCAAAGGGGTTAATTTAGTTCATCAAGGTTTCATCTTCTTGCCCTCTAAGGTCTGAGTCATAAAGCCGAAGAGATGAATTCAGAAATTTCCAGAGACAAATGGGGGAGAAAATCAAGATATATGAAAAAGAAGGGTGGAAAATTAAGTTTTGTCTCTGTGTATGTGGTTACCAAGCAGGGCTTGAAATCCACTTACGTTCTTGTGCAGATAAGGTGCTGAGATGTTTCCCTCATATCCTGGGCCAATTTTCAATATTGAAACAGATCAATGATCCATTTAGTCTCCATCCCTGGCTAACGCTGGAGAGAAAGGCAGAAATCCTTGATGATGCATTTAACAGTTTGAAACTACAGAGATGAGATTGCTTCCCACTAATGTTTGTCTTCTGCCCCTAAAATATAAATACTAATCAGCCACTATTGTAATGCTGTTCTAGCTCCTGTATTTGTATAAGAAGTCGATACTAAACATCTTGCTGAGCTTTTCTAAGTACCATGCTCTGCTCTCAACATCCTGCAGGTTCCAATTCAGCAGGTTAATGAAACACTGTTTAACTACCACTGTCTTTAACTAAACACCATCTTTCTATTAACTTCAATGCAATTTTGCTCTAAATAAACATTGAAATCTTTGGGGGGAAAAAAAAAAAACCCAGCCTAAACATGGTATCGTTCTAAACCATCCAGCTCAGAGCGGGCAAGATGCAATGGACAGTTATTCTTTAATCTTCTTCTTAACCAAAAGGAAATAGAGGCAACGTTCTTAATGTCTCCACTGGGACTATTATGTTGGCAGCTTCTTGTTCTGATTTGATCAGGTTTTGCTTTCCACGTTCTGAACAAAAGAATTGCAAAATTTGGTGATCACCTTGCTAAAGCCTGAGATGTTAGAGGTAGTCTCAAAAGCTTCAGAGGTAATCCTGGTGCTTCCTAAAACCATGCAATCTCCCTGCTGTGGAGACCACTGGATATAGCCACACACACTAAAGCTGTGGATACTCAAGGATCCCCTGATGCTATTTTCAAAAGAAAGAAAGAAAAAACTTTTAAGGAAGGCCTTGATAAGTCACTGTTGCAGAAAGAAAATAAACTGTTCTCTGCTTCTCTGGTGGAAATGATGTGGTGAATGGTGCTGGGCTTAAATGTCCAGTGTGTGGGTATGAATTCAAAGAGAAGGGGAATAGGAGAGGAGGGGGTTGTGTGTGTGTCACAGCAAAGTGCTGGGTTAACGTTCCAACCAAATAAAGGAAAACCTAGGGGTGGTTCCACTGATTTTTTTTCCTAAAACTGAGATGAAAATTCAATCCTAACAGATGTGGGCTACTGGCAAGCCCAGACAGATGGATGTTGTGAGCTGGTTGATTCTGCCTGTGGCAGCTTATGTTTCACTTGCTCAGGCTCCTACCCCTGTAAACCAGCAAAGGTGTCACCAGGACTGCACGAGTGGGAGAGGAGGAATGGTGATATAGGGAGACACTGGAACACTAGGAGAAAACACAAGTCTGGATTGGGATTATTTCTACCACAAATGTTTTATTCATTGTCCACTTGGTTATTTATGTTAGAGTCAAAACTCCTGCTTGCTCAGTGCAGACTGAAGCTGCACTGGTTACTCCACTACACCCTCATGATCATAAATGATAAACATGAAACCAAGAAGATAATCAAGAAACCTAGACTTAGCAGGGACTTCTAAGCCTTGTATTTAGGAGCAGGAGAAGAGGTGATCAGAGAAGGAGAAAGAGAGGGCTTGGAGTGATGTTCTTTGATGTGCTTTTACTTGAAACATGAAGGTGGAAGAAGAAAAAGAAGATGGTTTTGTTCATTTGAATCATTTATGAGAAAAGACCCAGCATTTGCATGCTATCCTCCTGCACCATGGTTTATGCCTTAAAAATGATATATGCTCTGAGAAAGGAAAAATTTGTAGAGCAAACAGTAAGTATTCTTTAAATGCAAAATAGGCTCTTTAATTGAACAACCAAAGCCTGACTACATTATGTCTGGATTAATTTTACAGTGGTACCAGCAGTCAGACAACCCTCTTTCCGTCCCAGACAGCAGACAGTTAGTAACTCAGTAAGACCCTGACATTTAACCTCTATTTATCAGGAATTGCCAGTACTGTTCTTATTTTTTTGATTATGCAGGAAAGCGTCCAGGCTGTTTCCTCTTGCTTGTTTTTCCCAGCACAGAAATGAGCTAAATTTCTGCCTAGAGAATTCTCAGCACAGGGATGCAGGCTGAGGGCTCGATCACCTGAGCAGGGGAGAGGGGAGGAGTTGTTAGCCTGTTTGAAATTTTGGGGTTCGTTAATTCCTGACATGCCTAAGGTCATCAAATCACTTTGGTTTATTGGCAGAAAGAAATTTTCTCGGTTATCCTGCTCTTTAAATGATACTTTCCGGCAGGTTAGAAGCAGAATTTAAGTGATTACTGGATCTGTCTGTAAGGAGTTGATAAATGGGAATGATAAACTGCAGCAACATGTGAGGAAAGCCTCCACACTTCAGCTCTACCCTGACAACTACCTTCAACCATTAAAAATGTCTGGTCTACTGGTAGTTGGTTTCTGTATGATGGCACAACTGAGTTACAAACAGTGGTATGGACTCAAGTTGTTGCCTATGGAAACAATGGTCTATAATTATGTTTCTTCTCCAGCTAACAAATGACTTTTTAGCATAAGGACTCTCCTCATCCTATGAGAGACCTCTGCAGGAACCTCCAAGTGCAGGGATCTAAGTGACCTTCTTCCCATTCCATTTCTTATGTTTAAAAGAAGCAAAATCATAACAGTGACCTGTAATATATTGAGGGAGGAATGCAGACACATAGAAACCAGGATTAAATTCTGATAGCATCTAAGTCTGTTATCTTCTTGCATTTACTTTTTACTGTGTCTGTGAATCGACATGGTTTTGTAAATTTTCCCTTCCTGATGCATATCTCTTTGTTCTTTGAGAGAAAACCAGCTGTGGATGTACATATTGTTGAATTGACCTCATCAAATTCAGTGCACAGCCTTTAGGAAGTTAAAACAGAACGCCGTGGAGCACCTGCACAGATTCTTGTTTACTTTAGAAAATCCTAAAGGTTTAATACCAAATGTTGTCCTGCTTTATTTCCGAGCTCTCTGAAGCCATCCTTGCAGAGAGAAGACTGTTCAATGTGCTGCATTTTGAATTAACAAGTTAATCTATAGGTCCTTGCTGAAAGTGAGGGGAAGCAATTACTGGTAGGCATTAGATCACTTTAATTTCAGGTATATGTTCAGATACATCTTCATTGGCCCAAGGAAGGACTGGGGTTTGGGCAGAGAGAGTGAGCAGTGATTAGCCAAAGCAGCCCATGTCCCTTTTCGTCATGAAGTTTAATCAGTTACTTGCTTACGTGACATTTTTCAGAAGCTATTCATTAATCTTAAAAGGTGCTTGATTCTGTGACAGTGCTGACTGTGTTGCCTATTGTTGCTGCTTTTGCAGATGGGACAGTTCTCCTTTATGTGTCACATCCATGCAGCTGCCATTAACAGAAGTCCCAGATTCAGTATTTTCATGCCAACATGAAAATGACTGATGTTGACCTATGTAAATGATACAAATCAATTAACAAGAGTTTCCCAATTATTTAATAGCATGGGTGACCTCCCATGAGCAACCACAACGCCCTCTTATGCAGAGGAGCGTTTCTATTTGCATTTTTTTTCCTAGTTTCTTCCTGGCACAAATGTTTCTTGCCCAGAATTGTTATAAATCAGGTATTTTTGACTGCTGGGATTTGCCTCCTCTGCAGGATGAGAGCTTGTCAAAGTAGGGCATAAGCTCCTTCTCACCCCTGAAACAGAATCAGAGCATACTGCTAGAGCTGCAGATCCCTCCTGCCTTTTCTGCATGGTGCCTACAGGATTTCTGAGTGCTGAGGGACGTTTTCAGCTTAGTGTCTGAGTGCTGCTGGAGTTGCCACCTCATTTGCCAGGCTGGTGACCAGACCTGCAACCCTTTATCCTTCCTGGTCTCTTCCTTCACAGCATCCTCAGATCTCTGCAGTTTCTAATGACCTCCTACTTCTATCTTCATTTGGGTCCCAGTCTAAGTGAGGAAGATGAGAAATTATTGGAGATGAAGCTCAATTTTAAAAAAATTCGAAACACTAATATATGGTGGAACAGTGCAATGGAGATTTACAGGCATTACAAACAGGGAGGGTGAGTTGTTTTATCTTGTTCTACTCTTTTTGCACAGCCATGGGCTACTTTGGGTGCTGAGTGTTTCCCGTGGTTACCTAGTGCTCTATTAGCACATGTCCCACTCTTTGGACCTCATCATCAGATGTAATTTATCTCACTGTACCACACCATTACTGAAACCCACTTACTTGAGGCTGAATTTAGCCATTAGTCTATAAATTTCTGCGTTTTCTGGCTGGTTTAAGAGCCTATCATGAATAATATGAATTATTTAGAAAGAGGATTTCGAAAGGGAGAAAGCACCTGTGGCTGGAGGAAAACAAGAGTCTCCTCAAGCTGCAGTGTTTCAATTAGCATTTTGTGTTTCTCCAGCACATGTGAATCATTTGGTCACACTTCCAGCACAAAGACATTTCGAGGTAAGCACCAGAGCAGAGGTGTTCTGTGGTTCCTGGGGAGGTGTCTAAGGAGGGGAAGCAGGAGCATTGCATCCTATGGTCATGTTGTGCCTATTTGGAGTGAATCTTAGTGGGTCTTTAAACACAGAGCCTGCTTTTCCTGCACACCCTGTAGTTACTAATGCAGTTGATTTGCAGAAATGAAGCTAAGGCCATGAAACTGGGGAACAGAGGAGCTGCTTGATAAGCAGTCAGTGGAAATTCCTGGAGGAAACTAAACCAGGTACAGAAGCAATAAGGTTCTATATATAGTATAAGCTTCTATATACTAAACACTATGCCTGCTAATGAAAGGGGAAATAGTGGCAAGGGAGTGTGAAGGGGGATTATTACTGGAGCATTCACACTTTTTGGCAGAGCTGCTGCTTTTATGTTCAGATCACTTGATGATACACTGATTCATGGAGTTTGCATTTATTCTTTTCCATGAGCAAGGAGCTCCTGGACACACT
>NW_008582124.1:0-13872 GCF_000691845.1 Merops nubicus
GCTGCAGCTCGAGATGGCAGGATTGCCCACGGGAGATGAACTGCTCGTTAGATATGCTGGCAGGAAAAGAAAAGCTGTTTAATTTAATCCACCGGCACAGTCTGATCCTTATCTGACCAGGTGTACGTTCTCGGCTGCAGCAGGGCTGCAAAATCCACCCCAAAATCCTGCAAGCTGGAGCTCCTCTGCCAGGCTCGGGGAGGCTGCTGGGCCTCTGTGGGGAACCGTTAGCTCCTCGCTTGTCTTTGAGGCTGGGCAAAGTGCAGCCTCGGCGAGCAAGGGGGGCTGGCAGCTCCCCCACCTCTGCTGCAGGGCCGAGGGGCTGCACGGATCAAGGGCTGCATGGATTGAGAGTTGCATGGATAGAGGGTTGTATGGATCAAGGGTCATGTGGATTGAAGGTTGCATGGATTGAGGGTTGCATGGATCAAGGGTTGCATGGATTGAGGGTTTCATGGATGGAGGTTTCTTCAAGGCCAAGGGCTTGCACAGGAATGGTTTGCATGGTTCTCCTGCGGGACAGCTCTGCTAATGGCTCTTCAGGATGAGACAAGGCAGAAGCAAAAGCTGGGCCCTGAGCTCCCACCGTGTGCCCAGGCAGCCCTGCAGCTCTGCCATCCTCACCAGAGCCACCAGCACCCCCCGAGGGGCTGCTCTCTGTGACTCCATCCCCTCAGCAGGTGGATTGTGCTCCCCAGGATATCACTGGGGGCCGGGTGTATTTACAGAGGGCAAAATTCACTCCTGGGTGACCCTGAAGTTGTAGTACAAGTGGTCTGGGGCAGTGCTACGTGGCTCAACCTGCTCTGTATTGAAGGCAGGCCGTGCAGCAGGGCAGTGAGGTGCCCAGCTCCTGCAGACCCCTCCTCGGGCACAGCCTGTCCTGGGGCTGGGGCCAAGCAAAGGAGCTCGTTCTCTGCAGAGCCCACCTCAGCAGTGGTGGCAGCAGGGAGAGAGAATTCAGGTTAGTGGCTAGGAGCAGACCCCTGAGCAATGAATTTCACCCCACTGCTGAGCTGAAGGCAGGGGTTTCTAGCTTGGTTTTGGCTTCTACTGATTAAAAACCCCATCGCTGTGCATCCTCCTGAGACACTCGCTGCTCCCCTGAGCACCCTGTGGGCTAGACACTGCTGGAAAGCGTTTTCTCTTCCCAGGGGAAGGTGTGTGGCCGTCCCTGGGTGGCCGTGGTCTGCTGCAAGCTCCTGCTGCACAAACGGCAAGCTGCGAGACCAGGCGAGCTGCTGCCCTGTCTCACACAGCTCATACTCACCTGGAGAAAGAAGCCCCAGCAGAGAGCGCTGACGAGTACGGCTGTCTAAATCCACATGACGGGAGCGGATAGACAGACTGGCTCTGCCTGGGATCGGGAAGAAAGAGGCTATAAAGTATCCACAGCTAGGTGGTGTTTCCTAAAGCTCCCCTTTGCTAAGGGGACTCAGAGCACCACGCTGCCTGGTGGGATGCTCGGGGTTCAAGGGGCGCTGCGGGACTTGGACTTTATGTGGGGAGAAGCTGGGGCTCCCTGCAAAAAGCTGGATCCAGCTCTGACCCCCCTCTGTCCCTGGTGTTGAGGAACACTGCAGCTTTATTCTGTAAAAATGCAACGTGTGAAGGCGTGCTGAAAAATTAGATGTTGCTATGGCACAGAGGAAGCTGCTTAAAAGAGCTCAGTTTGACCCAAACCCAAAAGCTTAGTCGGAGTGTCTCTGTGTGCTGCACAAGGGGCTGGACCAGGAGGATGCCCAAGCATGGGAACCTCCCAGTGTCCAGCCAGAAAGCACCTACTCTGCCCCTGTACATGCTTCAGAACTCCTCCCATTTCCCCAGAGTGGCCTTTTAAGGATGCCTGTGGTTTTTAAGCAAGTCAGAAGCTCAGTCCTACACTTCTTCTTGAAGTTGTTCCATACTGGACACCGGGCATGTACCTGACTTGGAGCTGGATTTTTGAGATAGTAAAATAACTACACAGAAAGTTCCTTGCTGTTCCCAGCAAGGGGAAACCCCCTCCAGTTTTCATATGGAAATAGCTCAAAAATACCTGGGCTTGTTCTGCAAACCTGCCAAAAGATGCTGCCAGCCTAAAACTCTGCGTGGAAACCGAGGTGCCCGAGGAGGGCACGATGAGGTGCTTAAACCACCCCCATGCTTGTGCTCCTCCAGCCAGGCTGCACAGAGCTGTCCCTAAGACCAGCACCAGCTATTTTCAACCCTACTAAAGGACAAAATAAGACCACCATCACGTGTGGTGCCCTGGATGCCAGGGGTTTTGCAGGGCTAAAGAGTTTCTGCCTCGAAGAGGAACAACGACAGTCAGGCCCTCGAGCTGTGCTGGAGGGGAAGGAGGATCAGGGAGCTGCTGTGTCTCAGCTTGACCAAAATCTGCAGGATCTGTCTGAGGAGAGGCAGCCGAGGCGGTGGGGCTCTGTTTACACCCTGCCAGGCAGAAGCCCTCTCCCACCTCTTAGATGTCAGTGGGTATAAACACACCGACCAACAGCCAAGCGCTACCGCGCATCGCAGCGGGAAACCCAAACAGCCTTTGAAGTCAGAGGCGGCTGCCCCAGGGCCCAGAAAACACTCAGAGCTGATCCACAAGCAACCCGAGTTACTGCAGAGCCTGAAGGTGGTGGGAGAGGAAAGGAGCCGGGCACTGGTGGCTGCATCCAGAGGGATTCTGATGTGCAGATGAATGCCACTGCAAAACCGACCCCTGATGCTTGGGCACGCAGGGTTACACCCGTGCCACCCGGTGATGGGGGCTGCCTTGGAAAACAGACATGCTGTGGCACTGCTGCCAGGGTTTGCTGCCAGGCTCCCGGGAGCAAAACTCACTCCACTGGACTCTCAGAGGCTTTTCTCCCACTGCCATCCCAGCTAATTAAGGGGAGAGGGATTGCAGCTCCTCCCCCCGCAGCGCTCGGTGAGGATGGAGCTGATTTCTGCCCAGCTTGCAGAGGAAAAGCTGCTTCTTGTGCATGGTCACCCCAGCTGGGCAGCCAGCTTGGTGGCACTGGCATCCCTGGCGTGGCCATTTCTTCCACAACCACCCCTGGCACACAGACCCTGCTGCCCATTGTCTCCTCCACGGGGGTCAGTGCTGCCATACCCTGCTGGGCTCTGGTGCTTCTGCACCCACCTGCAGCAAGGTGCTGAGCTGTGGCTGAGGACTGGGCACTTCTGCAATGGTTTTGAGGCTCTTTCTGTAAATTTTGGGCAGGCAAAAGGATGAGCAAAGGCTCTGAACCACCCCTGGCACACAGACCCTGCTGCCCATTGTCTCCTCCACGGGGGTCAGTGCTGCCATACCCTGCTGGGCTCTGGTGCTTCTGCACCCACCTGCAGCAAGGTGCTGAGCTGTGGCTGAGGACTGGGCACTTCTGCAATGGTTTTGAGGCTCTTTCTGTAAATTTTGGGCAGGCAAAAGGATGAGCAAAGGCTCTGTTACAGACACACGTGCTTCGAGGTGCTGCTCTCCGCCCCGTTGGGCCGTTTGCTGCTTTACCATATCTGCTCTATTAGTCACTAATGAACGTGCCTGACGAGGTCGCTTGAGGATGCCAACCAAACCTGGCAGATGCTGGAGCAGCTCTCAGCAATCCAAACCCCCCTCTGCCACCAGCCGACCGACAAACCCTCTGTGCAAACCCGACCTTCCCCCCCTGCACGCCCAGGGCTCCCTTTAGCAGCATCCCACCCCAGGAGCAGACCCTGCAGTTGGCAAGCAGGCTCCTTTTTCACCCCCAACTACTCATTTAATGAACAGCTTTCAAGTCATGGCACAGTCACCCTGGTACTTGTTTTTCCCGAGGATGAATCACATCATATGAGGAGTTAAATCATCGCCCAAGAGTAGCAGATTTAGCACAGAAGGCAAAATCTAATCTCTTTGAAGCTGAACTCTGTATCAAAGGCCTCAGCCTCTGTTTCCTTGTGGTTAAAAGTCTGGAACGTGAAATTCAGAAGCAAAACAAAAGAAAGAGCTAATGTTTTACTTCACGTTTTGCTGTGCTCTGCCTCTCCCATCCTGCAGCGCCTTCCCGTGCCTGGGGGTCTCCCCCGGGCTTTGAGCAGCTGGCACCGGGCAGCATCTGGCCACTTGCCCCCACAATCCCCCTCCTCACACTCTGTCCCCACCCCAGAGCCTCTGCAAGGTCCCCGTGTCACCACTGGGATGAAGAATTGACCTGAAGAGGGGGGATGCCCCCGGGGCACTGCCCGCCGGACCCGCTCCTCGGCGCGCTCACGGTCGAGGTGACAGAAGCCCCTGGTCACACGGAGCACACCCGGGTGTGTTGTGAACTCCTGTCCCTTGGGCAGCTTTCCCAACACACTCTCAGGGCTGGCCCACGCTGGGGGGACATTTTGGGGGTGCTCCAGCTCACGGCCCCTCCTTCCCTGTGGGTACCGGGGCTGGTCACCCAGCCACGATGTATTTTCACCCTGTGTGTCAAACCCCTGAGAAGCACCACGGCCCATGGATGGAGCATCTCAACAGGTTACACCACGCTGCGGGCACGTGGTAAAGCACCATTGGTGCTGGAAAACCTCAGCAGGAGAGAAAATTCCCTCCTGCTCCAAAAGAAAGGCGTTCCTTGCGATTAGGAGAGGTGGGTGGGAAGCTCTCCCTGGGTTTCCTAATCTGCCCAGGCAGCTGGATGTAAGGCAGGAGGTGGTTTTGAACAGGCAGGTTGTGACCTCAGCCAGGACAGAGCCTTCAGCCTCGCCGTGGATCTGCTCCCCACCTCTAACCCGAGGCCAAGGGATGAGGCGGGGGCGGAGGTGCCGGAGAACGGCCGCGGGGCCGAGTCCCCCCCCCCCACTCACCAGCCCATCGATGGGGTGATCTGTCCCACGCCGCCCGGGGGCAGGGGGTAGAACCCGGGGATGTCTGAGGTCTGGGAAGGACGGTGCACCCCTGGGAGAAAGGAGAAGGAGATGAGTTGGAGCCAACACTGCGTGCCCCAGCTGCCCCGGAGCCCCTGGCTGCTCGTCCAGGGTGTTGTATGATCAGGAGCACTCGTGTGCCTGCCCCTGCACAAGCATCATCCCCCTCTGTGCCACCCCACAACTTGCTTTGGTAAGGATTTGCAGGACCCTGGGTATCCCTCTGTCCTCCCCAGAGAGCCTGTCCTGATGGTAAAAGCTGTTCCTACACCCCCTTCCCACTAGTCATCGCCAGGACCCCCCATGAGCAGGGATGCTCCAGCAGGCACCACTTCTATCTCAATCTTAAACAGCCCAAGTCCCCGTTCAAAGGAATAATTTCCTGAGCTCTGTGGGTGCCAAGGAGCAGTGGAGGTGGGTGAGGTGCCAGCTGGGAATTCACCCTTCGCATGGGGAATCCCTGGGTGAGCTTCAAAGCTGCCAGCACGGGTGGCACGGCCAGAGGAGCCAGCCACAGCCTCTGTCCCCTTCTAGCTGGGCTTGAAAACACCCCGAGGACCCCAGGGCTGTGGGTGGCACTCAGACAACCACCGTGCTGCTGGCAAAAGCAGCCCCAGGCTGACCCCTGGACTGGAAAGCTGGAGGGGAGCTGGGGTTGAGCTCTGCAGTGCTGGGTAATGCTGACAACGAAGGAGCCTCTGACAAAAATCCTGCACAGAGCTTGTCCAGCAGCTGTCCTGGGCAATGAACACACTGAGTAAATGTAGAGCTGCAAGCAGACTGCAAACTCAGAAGCCTGGAGTGTCCTCCTAGGTGTATTAATGATAAATCATTAATTAGGAGTGACTCCACAACAGATGCCAAACACCTTATCAGGAGTTAGCTCAAATAAATCTATAACTGAAAGGAATACATAACTGAGTATGAGAATTTCCCTCCAGCTGTTCTCCAAAGGGAGGCAGGAGCCCATTGAAGGTCAGACAAAACCAGCATCCACGTGAGGCAGCTGCCAGGATCTCCTGAGATCTGGACCTCCAACAATACAAGTTGCATAAGGCCGAGCACAAGTTATTCTGGCTGGCCCAGTGGTTGTGGCACCAGCCACTGACTCAGAAGATCCTGCTTGCACTTCCTTGTCTGCGTGTCCTTGGGCTACTGAGAAATGCTTTGAAGGGATGCTGTGAGAATGAGTATGGTGGTGACTCTCAAGAGCTTACGCTGGGTGATAATGGGAGATATTTCAGCCCTGAAAATGGAGGTGGGACAGAATAAATGGGAAGGAAACCCTCACCCCAGCAGTGTAGGGATGGAGCATGCAAAGCTTGTCCCAGCTGCACCACGGAGGCAGGTCCCAGCTGAGGATGATGGTCTGAACCTCTCCTCTTCACCAGGGGAGGTTTAGGTTGGATATTAGGAAAAAGTTCTTCACCAAAAGGGTTGTCCAGCCCTGCCCCAGGCTGCCCAGGGCAGTGGTGGAGTCCCCATCCCTGGAGGAGTTTCAAAGCCGTGGAGATATGGGGTTAACAGTTGGACTTGATCTTAAAGATCTCTTCCAACCAAAATGATTCTATAAATAGGACTTGGGGTGTCTCTGGGATGGACGAGTCTGTCCATCTGCCCTCCTGCCTCTGACATAAACATCCAGGCTAAAAGGGTACCAGGAGACTAAGCAGTGCCAGCACTGGGGGTGCAGGAGGGTGCACAGCCAGGGGACAGACTCCCAGGACTACTGACCCATCACAGAAATGCCAAGAGCATCCTGGATCCCTCATGTTTTTAGCCATGATGGTAGACAGGCAAAGCTGATGTCTCCAGGCCAGTTTGGGTCGCTCTTGGGTGGAGGCCTTTCCCCAAACCACAACAGTTGGTTTTGTGCCTGTTTTCACACTGCCAGGCTCTGATGGACCCCAAATCCCTTCCTGAGTGTCGCTGGACACAAAGCTGTGAATGTCCTTCTTTCACAAGAAATCAAGACCAGGTCTGTGCAAAAGCCTGGGTAGCCCAAAGAGACGTTGGAAGACTCTGTTGCACTGCTGGGAGGTTGAGACAAGTTTGGTTTCACACTCAGCTTGCCAGGAACCCACGAGGAATGATGGGCTGGGGTGAATTCCTGGGCACGTACCTATGTTTTACAGTTCAGGGTTTAACCTCTCCCTACTGTACTTTCCCCTCACGAGCTAATTGACGTGTCCTGGACTCACACCCAAACCCAAAGAGCCAAACCATGTGACAGCCACATAAGAAGCAGCTATGGAGGCACACATTTAACAATCCAGTTAGCTAGCACACACCGATCCCAGTTAGTCAAAATATTTCCTGTTTCAAGCATTTATTTTCTCAAGATGACAACCTGACAACAGTTTGGGTATGAGTCAAAGGAAAGATTACTTTCCATTTTCTGGTTGACTCTTACGCATCATCTCGCAGGCTCTGGTTTGGTCTCCAGCCACAGGACAGCTTGCAGAGAACTCAGCACCCTTCGTCAGCAGGGTTGGCACTTTGGAGATGAGCCTCCTCTCCAGCAGGGTTACAAAACACTGCCAAGAAGCCAAACAAACTCCTCCTGCTAAGCAGTGCCCCGGGTGACCACGGCGCTTGCCCTTTCCCATCGACGTGGGAGCAGGAGGGTGTCAGCCTCCATCTAAGTGGCCTTCAGCAGCGTCCCCCTCCCAGCAGGCAGGTCCCTTACCTTGCTTCTGGTTGATGTCAGCGGGCAAGTGAGGCGAGTGGGAGCCGTGGCTGAAATGGTCGTTGCTGTAGGGGATGAGCGGGGTGAGCGGGTGGACCCCGTGGGACGGCTGCACCACGGGGACTTTGTTGGACTGCAAGACACAAGGAGGGAGAGGGCTCAGAATGTCATCGAGCGTCCTGAGCGAGGAGGGATGGTGCCTGGGTGTTGTGAGCGAGGCTGGGAGGTGCTAAAAGTCCCCAGGGACTCTCAAGGGCAAGGTGGAAAATGCCCTCGGTGACTTAAACAAGCGCTGGAGAGTCCCGCAAGAAAAATGCTTAAACCAAGCAGTGCCACCAGCTGGAGAGGACTGCAGGGGTAGGGAGAAACCAGCACAAATCAACATGAAGTTATCCATATTCAGAATATTTTTCATTCATTTCATAGCATCATAGAATCATTCAGGTTGGAAAAGACCTTTGAGAGCATCAAGTCCAACCATTAAGCTACCTCTGCCAAGTCCACTGATGAACCATGTCCTTAAGGACTATATCTATAGAACTTACTTCTAAACACATCCAGGGATGGTGATTCTAACACTTCCCTGGGCAGCCTGCTCCAGGGCTTGACAACCCTTTCAGGGCAGAAGTTTATCCTCATGTCCAACCTAAATCTTCCCTGATGCAACTTGAGGCCATTTCCTCTTGTCCTATCTGTTGTTCCTTGGAAGAAGAGACCACCAGCACATTTCCAGTATCTTTTATTCCAGGATGAATGCCACAAGCACGTTACCTGATGCTTTGCTCTTGTTTTCTGCCTTGG
Source organism: Merops nubicus (assembly GCF_000691845.1). Lineage (NCBI taxonomy): Eukaryota > Metazoa > Chordata > Aves > Coraciiformes > Meropidae > Merops > Merops nubicus. The sequence goes on from NW_008582124.1 coordinate 8,375, forward strand.
GCTACCCCAGGGTCTAAATCTGGACTTTCACATCCCAGGCATTCACTCCAAAAGCCACGCTTGGGCTTTCCTAACTGGGAGTCACAAGCAAGGAGAACCATGCTGAGGGCAATGCCTTTGAAAATGTGCCAGGGTCACCAGTGAGCCCTCAGGCTGAAATCCCCCTGGGTCCCATCTCCAGCACTGGGAGACAGAGCAGAGGGAGCTGAGGCAGCAGTGGGGATGCAACAAACCCAGGAAAATTTAGCAAAGAAAAAATCTAATTCTTCTAATTCTCCTCTTGCAGCTCCTCCTGCTTCTGCACAACGAGGCCATCAGAGCCCAATATCTTTGTAAAAGAGGCTTTTTGTGAACACAACGGGGAGTACTGGGAGAAGGAGCAGAGGGAGCCGAGGCAGCACTGGGGATGCAACAAACCCAGGGAAATTTAGCAAAGAAAAAAACCTAATTCTCTTCTTGCAGCTCCTGCTTCTGCACAACGAGGCCATCAGAGCCCAATATCTTTGTAAAAGAGGCTTTTTGTGAACACAACGGGGAGTACTCCTGCGTGTTGGAGCAGATAGAGGGGAACCTGTTCAAAAGAGCTGTGAGGAAAACACACACACAGAGGCTGCTGTCTGCAGCCAACCTCCTCGCCTCGAGCACCAAAAGCTGCTCCCTACATGCCCAGTTTCGCCCATGGTTGCCTTTCAACCCAAACTGACTTTGCCTTGGTGGTGGAATGTTAGGATTTGTCCTAGATAAATCCAGAAACAGGACTGGGAGCACCCCAAAATGGAGGGGAAACGAGAAGGGACCAGGTATGACAGCTTTCCAAGAGTTAGGAGCTGGGCATCAGTAGCCAGACCTCTTGTGTCGCACCAGGACATCTACAGGTGATCTGCTGTGTGACTTTTGACAAGTCATTTATGATCTCTGGACTTGATTCACTGATGCCTTTCTCTTTGGTAATGATTTTGCTCAGGCAGGGTGAGCATGAAACACCCGCTGGCTTTGGTGGAGGTGGTGCAGCCAGAGCTGATGGCTCTGGAGGACCTGTCCTGGACCTCTCCCTGCTGCTCTGAGCTCCTGGCACAGCAGCCTGAGAGCCCTGGGCAAGTCCTGGGTTTTGCATCCCTGCTCCAAGGAGGAAACCCATGGAGGGGAAAGGAAAACAGACTGATGGAGACGCTGCTTTACATCTGTCTTTCCCACAAAGATTTGCTCATGCAAATAAAACCTGAGAGGCATGCAGGTTTGCAGCTAAGACTGGATGAAAACCCCAATTCCTGATGCTTACCAGGTGTAGATTCACTGTGTACAGTGGGATACTGGGAATGCAGCCCCCTCCCCAGCACAAACTGGTGTGGTACAGGTGTTCCTGTCCTGCAGCAGGGACAAGGGCTACGTGGTTTTCCCACCAAGAGAGGTCCTGGGCTGGCTCCTGCTTTCTTAAACACACGGTTGGAGCTCTGAGCTTTTAATATGCTTACCCATGAAATGAGACAAGAACAGCTTTTCAGGGATATTTCTAAAACTAACTCAGGTTTAGCTTATTTAAGAGCCAGAAAGGCAAAATCAGGGATATGCAGTTCTACATGTGTGTTTGAACATGACACTGGAGCAGAATGAGCTCGATGCTGAGCTGTTTTGAAAACCTCAGCCTAAGCACTTCTGCTGTTGGAAGTGGGGCAGGTCTTCCCTGCCCATTCACATCCAAAGCACAGCCCCATCCCCCAGTCTGTGAACAGCTTTCAGAGCTAGCACAGAAGACACAGACCACTACAAAGGTGGTTGAACGGTCCCGATGCTGATCCACAGGTTACCTCAACAATGAAAAGCACAGAGCACGTGTGGTTACAGCAAAGGCACGGGCTGTCCTCCTTCCCCATCAAAGCAGAACATGGGACCTTGGTGGTGTGAGAGGTTGCAGCTCAGTTACTCAGATTTTCCATCATTTCAGATGGGAAATGAGATATTGCACCAGCAAGAAGAGCTGGCCTTCCCCACATCCCTTCTACACTTGCATTTGACTCCCTCAAAAACTTTTCTCCTACTCTTTAAAGTCATAAAGAGCTGGTGGGGAAGGATGCTTAGGAAAGAGGCAAGAGGAATATTTCTGTGATGGGTTATTCATCTCCCTCCTGCTTCCTCCATCAGGGAATTTCTTACAGGAATCTGTCTCTCAAATGGAACTGATAAGGGAAGAAGAAAACGCTGCACAAAGACCCAACAGAGAAGACTCCAATGTTGATCCCAGGTTTAACACTGCAGATGCTGATGGTCGTGGTCCATGGCCACATCCACAGCTCCTGGTCTTCACCAGAATCACTGTGGCCATCACGTGTCCACTATCTATATGCAAGAGAAATTATAACAATTCCTCTTTTCCACAAGGTCTGCATTTAGTTCCTGCAAATCAGCTGCAGCACATGAACCCCAAAGAGGCTTTTCAAAGCCAAAGCTTATCAGCTGACAAAGTCTTCCACCATAAAATTAGTCTGATGTAAATGTTCCCCACCGAGCAGGCTGATTTAATGCAAGGGTGGTTGGCTTGGTGTCCTCTCAGCAGGTCCCCTGGGAGGACATGAGGTGGTATTGGTCAAGACATCCTGGGGATGTGCTGTGGTCTGGTGAAGCACCTTATTGCATCTCCTCCCCCAAACAGTGTGCTGATGCAGCTCAGAGCGGTGGTGGGGGAGCTGCTCACTGCCCACCCACCCAGAACAACACAGTTGGTGCCCAGTGTCACAGCCCCAAGCCCAAATCACCCCCAGTCACCCCTATCCTTCAGCAGAGGGCTCTGGTGGGTACTCTGTCACACCTCTCCCAGCAAAGGGCAGGTCTGGAATGAGCTGAGCAGTTGTGACCTCGCCACAGAAACGAGGAGGTGCATTCCCAGCAAGAGCAGAGAGGTGTTTCCAGAGGGGATGGAGCAGCAGAATGGGGTTGGCAAGCCTGGAGAGCCCTTTTCCTTCTCCAGTTTCCTAAACTGCAACTCTCCTGAGTGCCCACTCTGGTCCCTGTGTGCCTTGTGCTGGGTACTGGGGTGGCACCGAATCTGCAGCCCATCACCCACCAGGTCAGGTCAGCCCCCACCAACCTTGCTGATAAGAGTCACAAACCCCCCCCCAAAACGACTCTGAGGGATAAAGCTCCTTCTTTGATGCCAAGAAGTGACTTTAATAACTAGAGGTAATGGGGTGAGCAAAGAGAGAATACAGTTGCATTAATTATTAAGAAAGGCTAATTGTTGGCAGGGCACAATTAGGAGACGTCACCACTCACGCATGGGTGTCTGGCTGTGAGAGGAGCTCCAGGCTAGCTAGAAAACCCTCCTCTTGCTGAGCACACACACACCCAGCAGGTCTTGTGCGTGAGGAGCACTGTCAGGATCAGACCTGCAGTGTTACTCAGCTCTGAGGTGCCCAGCCAGGCTCAGCACCCTTCACCTCCACTCCTATCTCACACTGGGCCACCCACTCCCAGGAGGACCTTGAGGGGCCAGAGCATGGCCAGAGAAGGGCAACGGAGCTGCTGGGGAAGGGTCTAGAGCCCAAGTGTGGGGAGGAGCAGCTGAGGGAGCTGGGGGTGCTGAGCCTGGAGCAAAGGAGGCTCAGGGGAGACCTTCTGGCTCTGCACAGCTCCTGACAGGAGCCTGGAGCTTGGGGTTGGTCTCCTCCCAAGGAACAAGCCACAGGACAAGAGGAAACAGCCTCAAGTTGCACCAGGGGAAGATTAGGCTGGATATTAGGAAAAATTTCTTGCCCTTGAGGGTTGCCCAGGGCTGTGCCAGGCTGCCCAGGGCAGTGGTGGAGTCCCCACCCCTGGAGGGGTTTCCAAGCTGTGGAGATGTGGTGTGAGGGACACGGGGCAGTGGGGACCTGGCAGTGCTGGGGGAAGGGTTGGACTCAATGACCTTAAAGGTCTCTTCTCACCAAAATGAGCCTGTGCTTCTATGACTCTCTTGCCCATGCCCAGCTGAGGTTCCAGCATGCTCTGGCCATGGGCAGCTGATGGGTTATCCAGCCTGCTGAGATGGTGTTGGTTTATCAGAGCAATAAAGGAGTTTGTTTTTTTTAAACAAAATGTGAGGTTTTCATTAGAAAATGGTGAGAGATTGTAATCAAACATTTCTGGAAAGTACCTCGTGTTAGCAAGTATTTTGACTCACTGTTTAAAGACTGATCTATTTATGCTAAAAAATGAGTAGTTTTACTTTGCTGGCTCGAAGAGGATTTTTCTTTTAAACTTTAAAGCCAATCTCAGCAAAATGTAGCACAAAAGGTCAAAAGTCAAAATCCGAGTGCAATCAAACCAAAAAATTTCCACAATTGGCAAAATTCTTAGAACTTTGAAAATATGAGAAAACATTGTAAAGGTTTTTTTTTTTCCTGCACGGACGAATTTCAGAAAAGAAACAAATAATAATAATAATAAAAAAGTGAATGTTTTGTAACCTGGGTATACTAACCCTGCTACAACTGAAAGCAACTCTTAAAAGCAGCAGTGGCCACACCAAGCTGCTGGAGCTCCCACCATCCCACCAGTGCTGGGCTCCAGTTCTGCTCCTACAGATGGGAATTTTAAAAATTAATTTTTCTGGTAGAGACAATTCATAACTAAAATAAAGCAGCTTAATTCCACTGCCCCTTCCAACGCTTGGTGCCCAGTTGAGTGAAAAAGGTTTTGTTAAGTTTCATGATGGCTGCACCAAGCACCCAGGGTTGGTCCTCACATGGGGGGGTCAGGGTACAATTCATAGAGTCATAGAATCGTTAGGGTTGGAGAAGACCTTTGAGAGCATCACATTTGGGCTCTAGACCCTTCCCCAGCTCCGTTGCCCTTCTCTGGCCACGCTCCAGCCCCTCAAGGTCCTTCTTGGATTGAGGGACCCAAAACTGAACCCACTATTTGAGGTGGGCTTCACCAGTGCTGACACGAAGGGGAGTTGGGATCACACCAGCCACATACAGGAGCTCCCCTGACAAGATCATCTTGATCTTCCCTGTTGCACACAGGCACAAAGAACCTTCCTGGGAATCACCTCTTCTCAGTTCTGATGAGTAGATTTCAAGAGTTTTCATGTTTACATTTTCCCCAGATTTTGAACAACAACCTGAGTGAAAAGCTGGTTTTTTTTCATAGTTTGTTTTTAAGGCAAAGTCATACAGATGATGCTATTCTGTAGGGAAGAAACTTGTATTTTATAGTTTTCCCGTGTGTTTGAAATAATAGGACAAATATAAGAATTTGCTCTCACATAACAATGATCCCCAAGCCCAAAGGAGATGTACCAGCCAGTTCTGAACAGGTAACACCAGGCCACAGCATCACCCAGCTCTCAGATTTGAGTGGGGAAAACTCCACTCAAGTGTCTTCCAGAGGATTTCTGCACATCTTAATCCTGCTGTGCCACTTCTGAATGTTTTGGGTTTTTTTTTTACTGGATAGTTTAACAGCTACTCTGCAATGGAGACTGTGTGTTTGCAGATGGGCAGGTTGGGGCTTCATGGTGG
>NW_008582125.1:0-283 GCF_000691845.1 Merops nubicus
AGGGGGACTGGACCACCACAGTCCATGCCATGACTAAAGTCCATTTAGCCGCTCCATAGAGTGGCCATGTGGTTGACTGGAGGCTGTTTAGAGCATAGTGATCCTGAAATGATTGAGCTCTCTATTCTTAGAGAAGGAAGTAGGGGATGCAGCAGAACTGCCACATTGGATGACAGAGCAGGGTTAGAGGTACAGGATTCTGGTAAGGGCCTTAAACCTGTTGCCTTGAGGCATTCTGGGAACACTGTAGCACATTCAAAGTCTTATGGAGATAAATCAGAGG
>NW_008582125.1:413-663 GCF_000691845.1 Merops nubicus
GACCTGGAAGCTACCATGGTCCTGGAAGGCTATGAGGTAATGGCCATGGCTGAACCCTGATGGGACGAATCCTGCATCTGGAGTATGGGTGTTGATGGCTACAAGATGCTGAGAAGGAACAGGTGAGGAAAGAAGGGTGGAGGTGTTGCCTCCTGGAGTGCATGGGTGATAACTTCTCAAGCCAGGAAATCGACAGCCCTACCCGAGGGGACTCAAGACTGGACCTGATGGTCACCAGTGCAAGAGAGGT
>NW_008582125.1:1644-1930 GCF_000691845.1 Merops nubicus
CAAGGCCACATGCTCTTTCGCTTCTCCCCTGGGGTGGGTGCTGTTTTAGTGCCTGCCTCAGGTGTTTTTTGTTTGTTATTTTCATGTTATTAAAACCTTTTATTTTGGAAGAAAGCGATCGTTGCCCATCCCTCCTTTAACCACCACTGTCCTCCTCTTCGCTGAAGACCACTCTGGAGGTACTACTGGGGTCCCTCTGGGAGTGTTTTCTTCCTGGGCAAAACCAGTGGGTTTTAAAACCCTTTAATATATTTTTGAAAAGTAATAGTCCCCCAAAACATCCTTC
>NW_008582125.1:2033-2402 GCF_000691845.1 Merops nubicus
AGTTGTGTCCCTCAGGGGTCTGTGCTGGGACCAGTACTGTGTAATAACTTCACCAGTGATATCGACAGTGGGATCGAGAGCACTCTCTGCAGGTTTGGAGGTTACACCAAACTGAGTGGTGTGGTCGACATGACAGAGGGATAGGATGTCGTACAGAGGGACCTGGACAAGCTTGAAAAGGTGGGTCCAAGGGAACCTCATGAGATCGAACAAGGCCAAGTGCAAGGTCCTGCACCTGGGTAGGGGCAATCCTCGTTATCAGTACAGGCTGGGGGATGATGGGATAGAAGGAAGCTCTGCAGAAAAGGACTTGGGTGCACTGGTGGCTGAAAAGCTGGACAAAAGCCACCAATGTGCCATGGCAGGCCA
>NW_008582125.1:2458-2812 GCF_000691845.1 Merops nubicus
CGACAGAGGTGATTCTGCCCCTCTCCTCTGCTCTGGTGAGACCTCCCCTGGAGCTATGTTTCCAGCTCTGGAGTCCTCAGCACAGGGAAGACATGGACCTGGTAGAAAGGCTCTAGAGGAGGGCTACAAGAAGGATGAGAGGGTGGGATCAGCTGTCCTACAAGGAGAGGCTGAGGGAGCTGGTAGAAAGGCTCTAGAGGAGGGCTACAAGAAGGATGAGAGGGTGGGATCAGCTGTCCTACAAGGAGAGGCTGAGGGAGCTGAAGTGGTTCAGTCTTTAGAAAATTCCTGGGAGACCTTCTGGTGGTCTTCCAGTTCCTGGAGGGGCCCACAGGAAAGCTGGGGAAGGACTGC
>NW_008582125.1:3644-3926 GCF_000691845.1 Merops nubicus
TAGAGAATCCCTGGCCAGTTGGAGTCCCTGCCCAGAGCTGGAGGCACTGAGCAAGCACTGACCCAGGCCAAGAGGTGATATCCCATTGTCCTTCACTTCGCATCACACTCCCCACATGCCCAGGAAGAGCCCTGAGACAGGTGGGAGGGACAGGATCTGATGTGCCAGAGGCTGGGGGTCAGGGCTTAGCCTTGGGGCTTCCTCAACCCCACCCAGGGTTTTCTCAGCATTCCAGCCACCTGCCCAGGGCCTTGGCCTGCCTGCAATCCTGGCCTCCAGCTC
>NW_008582126.1:0-1622 GCF_000691845.1 Merops nubicus
TTGATGATCTTAAAGGTCTTTTCCAGAAAAAAATTCTCCAAATACAGGCCTCAAAGGCTGTATCACAGAACTAGAAAGGTGCAAAAGATAAGTACAGAGCTAAAAACGTGGTCACAGAAATGAGGCCGAAAGCTTCTGTAGAGCCATTTGATCTTTCTCCTTGCCATTAAGAGTCCTGTACTTGTCAGTGGTCTGTTTGGAAGGTCTCCAGTCCACAGCCAGCCTTGGCCAGTTGCTGCAGAGCTCTGCTGTGCCCCCTGGAGCTGCTGGAGAGATGTTCTGTGTCCCTAACCTGAGCAAGTCCATGTGGCCACCCCAACACGAGGGCTGCAGCTTTAGCTGGCTGCTACTTGCCCTGCCCATCCCCATCCCCATCAGGAGGAAAGGCTGCAGAGCACTGGTGGGGTGGGCAAGCTGAGCAGCTGGCTTTTGTGGGGAGGGTAAATCAAACTGAAAATCATTGTAGAGAGAGAGAGTTGGACCAAGAATTAATAAAACCCATAAAACCCCATGATATTTCTTCAGTGGCTTTGTTCATCTCTTTCTCCCTGTCCCTCCCTGTGAAGTTTTGTGGAGGCTCTTTCTCTCTGGGACTGTCTTCTCTCTGTTCAGTTGACAGATGGTATATTAACCATCTTAAGGGTGAGAGCCTTCCAGCAGAAGTAACCTCTGTGACCCCCTCTACCTCTGAGAGCTCAGCCTGTCTTTGAATTGTAGGTGATGCAAGGCACTATTCTTTTTCTAAATAGAACAAAGGGGGTTTTTTTTGCTAATTGGGCAGGTAAATGGCTCATCTGTGCTTCCTCAAGCAGGATGTCTCTTAGTATACATTGAGGTAAATTCTGAGCAGTTTTCTGACATAACAATTGATTAATTGGGTTATTTCCCCCCTAGGCTGTGCACCAGCACAGAGCTGACATTGTACCTTTCACCTGCAGATAATAAACCTTTTTTTAGTTGTTTTTTCTTAAACTGTTTTAATTTAATTGTTTTAAAGTTAACCAAGTTTGCAACAAGAGGAAATACTAGTAGTGAACTCTTAGATTTTGTTTAACTCTCCTGGGAATTTAAAGGTGTTTTGGATGCTAAGTGGTATTTTAGAAACAACCAGGAGCTGCACAGGTTTAGCATCATAGAATTGTTTTGGCTGGAAAAGACCTTTAGAGGTCCATCAAGTCCAACCATAAACCCAGCACTGCCAAGTTCACTGCTCAGCCATGTCCCTAAGCACTGTGCATAGATGGCTTTTAAACACAGCCAGGGCTGGGGACTCCACCACTACCCTGGGCAGAATGTTCTGGGGACAGAGTTTTCAGGGTTTCACAGGTTCACCAAGAGCAGGGTGCCCAGGGTGACGTCCAGGAGGGTTTGGGATCTCTCCAGAGCAGGAGACTCCACAGCCTCTCTGGGCAGCTGCTCCAGGCTCTGCACCCTCACACCAAAGAAGTTTCTCCCCCTGTTCAGATGGAACCTCCTGGGTTCCAGTTGGTGCCCGTTGCCCCTTGTCCTGTCCCTGGGCACCACTGAGCAGAGTCTGGCCCCAGCCTCTTGCCCCCCGGGGCCCTTTAGCTCTTGCTCAGCACTGCTCAGATCCCCTCTGAGGCTTCTCCTCTCCAGCTCAG